>NW_015150680.1:423843-424522 GCF_000732505.1 Cyprinodon variegatus | reverse complement strand
CATACCTAGAACCAGAACTAAACATGGAGAAGCAGCATTTAGTTCCTATGCTCCACTTATCTGGAACAAACTTCCAGAAAACTGTAAAAGTGCAGAAAGCCTGAGTTTTTTTTAATCAAGACTAAAAACACATTTGTTTAGGATTGCCTTTGACTGTTCTAGTTAAACAGTTCAACTGAAACATCTTTAGCTCAACTTTTTATTTTCTTTAGTGCAACTGTTTTTAATGTTCTTTTTTGTTTCTGCATTTTTTTATTTTTCCTACTTGCTTTGATTCTGTTATATTTTCCTATATTTTAATCATGTAAAGCACTTTGCATTATCTTTGTACTGAATTGTGCTATACAAATAAATTTGCCTTGCCTTGACTTACCTCAAGGTCACTTTACATCATGAGCAACAATTAAACACATTGTTAGTGAGTAAAAATTAGCAGAATGTTCGAATAAAGTGACAGTTTTGCGTTTGATTCAAGGTACTAAAAAGCCTTCCCCATTACTTAAATTTTGCTTTATTTTGCCTAATATGAATTGATCTTTAATAGCCAGATAAATATTTGAAATGGTAGGAGCACGAGTTAAACGGACGGTGTCCTGAAATCAAAAAGGGTCAAGGCAGTCATTTAAGTCTGATACTTGCAAGGGCGTAGGAATATGTTTACAATTGGGGGGGACACATG
>NW_015150680.1:349533-421308 GCF_000732505.1 Cyprinodon variegatus | reverse complement strand
ACTAAAACTCAGGCCTTAATGCTTCTTCAGATGCTGGTGACCACATTAGTTTCTTCATTTCCTTCAATTAGATCAGGTCCACAGCTTCTTCTTTCTTTAATCATATCTGTTTAATAGAAAATTCTCCTCCTTGATTTAAAGATCCTCTCCTGCAGCGTGCTGATAGAGTGGTGTAGAACAGGATCATGGCCTTTTAATTGATTATCTATGCAGTTGACATGCTGTGGCAGAAAAAGGCAGGTAGCTTAGATATGAGGAAATGAATATGCACCAACAACCCTGAAGAAAGAGGAAATGAAGCACCACCCACATGTCAAAGACAGCTGTAACCTCCTAATAGAATCATCTTGGATATCTTATTAAAAGCTGTCAAAATATGTCTTACTGCCAGAGAGACAAGTACAGCTCGCATACTGGGATGCATCTGTTAGAATAAAGGTTTCAATTGCAATTAGAGAAGTTGTGCGGGTGGGATACAGGCTTTGCTGTTTAATTTAAGCTAATACTCTAAAGCTTGCTTGGAAATGCTATAAGAAAGTAACACAAAAAAAACACCAGCAAGTCTTTTTTAAGCTCTGTGACCACTGCTGTATACAGAAGTTATATTTTGGTCCTAACTCTGTGTATATTGTACCTGGATCTTGCACTCGGCCTCTACCAGCTGCAGTTTGGTCTGGGCCAGCTCCAGCTCCATCTCCCTCAGCTGGTTCTTCAGCTCCTCCTTCTCCTCATCAGTCTCCTCCGTCCCGTCTGCAGGCGCCGTGGTCACAGCAGTTCGCACACGGCCCTCTTTGTTGAAAAGACTGCTGCACTTCTCACAGCCTTCAACTTTGGACTACAAGAGAATTTAAGAGGTCAGAGAGAAAACAAAATACTAAACCAATAAAAGGGCAAAAATTATTTATTTTCTGCTTCTCTTTACATTCAAATGCAGAGCTTCACTTAAGTGTGTGAAACAACATTTGTGTTTCTAATCCGACACAGTGCTTCAGAAATGAGTATTTAATTACAACATTGCATCTTTAAACTCAGTCTGATATGATTCAAATGCAAAGTAATTATAGATAAGCCTTAATGAAGCAGCAGAGCGTTAGGCTCAAATTGCTCCTCGAGTATCAGTGGTAAGCTTTGTTAGTGTCTGATTACAAAGTCCAATTAACATATATTTACCGCTTAAAACTGAAAGCTAGATACCTCTTGTTGTTTTTAAATTAAAACGCCACAGTTTCCAAGCTCAAAGCATCTAGTGCAGAGTCTACAGAGGTTTTTAATTAGTCGGTCAAAACAGGGATAGATGAAGAAGAGGGAGGATGGAAAAATGGAAGAGTAGAGTGATAGATTGGAGATAGAGAAAGGGATAAACAGATGGATTAAGACTAAAATAAAATTCTGAAAACCTGAAAAAGAACTATTTCGAAATTCCACTCTACCTGTTTTATAGCTTATTACCAGCAATAGTGGTGAATTGGCCAATAAAGAGGCATTTGGACTTAAAATTCAATTTCAGTACAGAATGGGGGGAAAAAAGGAGGCTGCTCTGGAGGCTGAGGAACCATGGTCCATGTTGCTACTACTACGCTCACATAAACTTCCATACACACAAGTCAAAATTCTCATATGTACCTAATGAAGAAAAAAAAAGGTATAAAAAGGGTGAGAATGAGCTCAATTAAAAAAGAAAAATGTTTCCTAAAACTGAATAAACAGGAATGTAAAGCTTTTTTCAGGAGGACTGTATGTGAAATACAAAGTTATGACTCTTTTAATGCCAGATAAGCTGATAAAGCACAACAAAATATGAAGCTATCCAATGAGCTGCAGCTTTGTTGATGAAAGCTATTTATTTCAAAGGCCAGTGGGGAATAAGGACATGATCTTTATGTGAACTGTTAAACTCCTGTGGTAGGGTCCGAAATGATAATAAATAGGGTAAAGGCCTGGATAATCCTTCCTAAAAATAATGGTTCGAGCTGCTGGTTTTGGTATAATTGTGTCGGGAGCATTATCAACACCAAAGTGTTGAGATTTCCTAAGGACGTCTTCCAGTGGGATAAAACCACCAACTCACCACAGATCTCCAGGATCTGTTATGTCAGGGGAGAGATTGACAAATTCTGAAAATAACCTGGTGTCATAAAAACCGTAGAGAAATAATTGCAACACCATGCTGAATCTATCCCATAAAGCTATAATGCCCTTTTGAAGCCAGAGCGGGGGGCAATCAGACGGTGTACCTAATAAAGTGGCAGGTGAGAGGATACATGCACAAAAACGAATTGCAGGGAAAATAAACTCCAATATGTCCTTGGTGCTGTGAACTTTTTCAGGAGATGTTGGGCAGCCCTGACAGAGCTTTCTGCCAATATGGCCGCCAAGCCAGCTACAGTTTGGGCTAGAAGTCAGTGAGCCATGTGTGAAAGTGCTGGAAGTCAGGTGTCTGGCAGCGGCTGCTTGGCCAAATTCCACATTCTTTTCCAATAAGCTTTGATTTTACTGCCAAGGGAGACAAAAGGATCGCAGCAAACATATCCACATACCTGCTAAGTCAAGGGTGGAAGAGAAAAAGGTTGTTTTCCCTTCAGCTTCTGTTTATCAAGATAGGGAAGCTACTGTCACTCTTAAGGGGAGCGGGAGCCAAATAAACTCTAATTACCCTGTTTCTGAATTCAGAAATATTTTCTGAGGCAAACAACACCTCATTGTGGAAATGCTTAAAGGTTTCCAGATCTCTGAGGGAGCGTTTGCATTCAGCTGAACAATTCATATGCTTTTTTAACCTCTATCTTTAAAGACTAATCTGTACAGTTGCACCCAATAAATCTCAGTGGTGCTGCTCGTCATTGAGTCTGATCATTATGCAAAATCTTCTTCTCATGTTGAAGGTAAATCATTCAGAAACACACACTGATAGCCTCTCCATACTAACCAGCAGCCGTTAACCACAACTGAAGCAGCAGTTTACAAAATCCGTGCGATGTGTGCAACAGAATTTTGTTATAAACCGACAGGAAACAGACAACCTGGCATCTTCAAACTGCGTCTTTAGGCACCTTGTTACTAGAGGTCTGTTTCAAGGAAACAATTTGTTCAAATTTATTTTGTTTCATCAATGGATTACTGACAAGCGTGAAATGGGAGAGTTATTAGTCGGAAACCTGGCAAATCTCAGTGTAGCGCATTATGTGTTCTTTAAAACTGAAGGAAAAGCAAGGACAGGACGCCAACTACAAGAAGACTTTAAATTAGATAACTGATCTAAGGCAGATGAATGTTATCCAAGAATTTAATCTGTTAGAATAGATGAAAGGAAGAAAATAATTAAGGAGGGGCGTGAGGGAAAATGCATGGCAAACAAAAAAAGAACAAAACAATGGAGGGATGGAGGAATGAAGGATCAAATGAGGGAAGAAAATAAAGACAGGATATGGGGACAATAGGGTAGGGAATAATTTCTGGAAATGCTCATTTTTATTTTAAATCACGTTTGATATGTTGCCATAGTTGGAAAACATCATCATATGTCCTAACAAAACCTTCATTTTAAAAGGGCCTGGTGTAAGAGCTAGATTGGAAATCAGTAAGAGGAAAAGATGACAAAGTTCTTTAAAAAAACTTGAGTGCAGCTCAAGACCAATTTAAAATATTAATAAAAACTCTTCATACAGAAGAGGTTTAAGCTAGCATCTGTGTGAGTAAGGTGGTTATTGTTTGGATCTGTGTATCAACTCACTCTGATTTTCTCCAGTTCTCCTCGAGAAGCCGTCTGTTGCTTCTCCAGTCGTTCACTCAGCTGAGAGCAGATCTGCAGGAAACACAAACAACGTAGTCAAACCAACAGTCAATGTTTGTTTTTAGTGAATTTATTTTTCCATTTCTGAATAACTTAGCTGCAAGTCGCATGCCGATTTATTTGTGACCTTTATCCAGTGAAAAAAAAGACAAAACTAAAAGACAAACAAGGATGTAGATAATGATGGTGGACCTTTTCTGCTGTTGACTAACAGTTCTGATGAAAAACTACTTCAGGATATTAACCTTAAGCACTGATCCTACATTACCGCACTCTGAATTCATGTCCAAAAAATGTGTTATAGAACTGTATCATTTGCATGTTCAATGTAGCACCTGCTTGCCTGGCTGCCTCCATAGTCACTGGGGCACACACTAACGCATTGGGTAAAATTAGAAATCCATCCCACAACAGCAAACATAATCAGAAGAGTATATATTATTGTTTAATTCACATACTGACATACATTGTAGTAGAGCTGAACGATTTTACTAAAAATCTAAATTGCGATTGTTTTCAAACAACATTTTCATTGCGACTTTATTGCAACAATACTTTGCATTAAGCAAAAGCATGCTAATGTTTTACTCCAGGGTTTCAGTTTTGTTTGTGACTTTGAAAGCCTGATTGTCCAGAATCCAGTGTTGCAGGACTTTACTGTAACATTTGCATGAAAAAGTTCTTACTTCTACAATAAGGCATAGATCTAGGTGTTAGCTGCAACTCTCTGTTCCCTTCTGTGCAACAACTTGCCTCCTTTAACTGTATTACTGAGAAATTTAGTGTCTTACTCTTGTTAGATCTATTGTGACTAAAAATTGAGAGCCTCAGAGATCTGAAAATTGCAATTTTCTAAATTGAGAATGCAGTGGTTAGGGCGCATGACCCATGTATGGAGGCCGTAGTCCTCGACTTGGCCGACCCGGGTTCGAATCTGACCTGTGGTCCTTTGCCGCATGTCTTTCCCCCTCTTTCATACCACCTTTCCTGTCAGCCTACTGTGAGAAAAAAAAACATGCCACTAGTGCCATAAAAACAAACAAAAAAAATTTGCGATTGTATTGCAAATGCAATTAATTGCCCAGCCCAATAATTTAGTTCCGTATTTTTTGGATTATAAGTTGCTCCAGAGTAAAAGTCACATCAGCCATAAAATGCATAATAAAGACGGAAAAGACATTTATAAGTTGCACTGGAGTATAGGTCGCATTTTTGGGGGAAGTTTATTTGATAAGAATCCAACACGAAGAACAGACATGTCATCTTGAAAGGCAATTTAAAATTAAAAATATAATAGAGGCAACAACAGGCTGAATAATTGTACGATATGCTAACGTTAAATGACACAAACAACAAACTGAGAACGTGCCTGGTATGTTAACATGACATAAAAAACATGGTAACAAGTTTATCAAACCATCCGTGTCACTCTAAATTACTAAATCTATTGAATTCTTCATCGGTGTTACTTTTAAACAACTCCGCTAACTCCAAACTTTCTTTCTGCTGCTGGATTACCGATTTCAGCTGCATATTTCTCTACTTGTAGCTTGTAACCTGCAGAATATGATTGTCTTTTTGGTAAGCCCTCTCAGTTGTTTTTATAAGTTATCGCCAATGTTGAAATTATCAACAGAGGCCTAGGTCGCCCCTCTTGCGATTTAGTGTGAAAATAACATGTGAAATTATATAATAATGTGTTAATAATTTCACACATAAGTCGCTCCAGAGTATAGGTTTTAGTATATATTAAAAAAAACTGCGACTTATAGTCCGGAAAATATGGTAGTAATTCATTTATGTAAATAAAATTGATGATTAAACAATAAACACACCTCTATCACCTCACTAAGAGGTAAACTGTAGAATCGAGCCAAAGGGAATAGATTATATACCTAAAACAAATTTCCAAAAGTTAAAATGCAGATTATTCCTGTGTTTTTCTTCTTTTTCTCTTCCTCAGCCTCTTTGTAATATGAGAAGGGTTCTGGTTTACCAACACAGGTATTTATGACATTCAGTGTCATTAAGGTTCATATTCCTGGCTCACTCCAAACTATTCAGTGTTTTTTTGTTAAATCCATTTACATGAATTTAGTTATTTATTCGTCTAGTTTTTTTGTACTGTGTTTTCATCTGTTGTCAGGTGTGTATCTTACTGCTGGTGTTACTGCAGAACGAGTTAAATGTGAGAGAAAATATTCATGTCTTGCCAAATCTTGATATTTTTTAATCCTTGCAAGATTCTTGCTGATTAAAATCCAACTGAATCTGAATTAAAAACAATTATAACTAAAATCTTTAGAGTAAAAATAGACTAAAATGGGAAGGAATTAATTGACTAAATTAATTTAAATTTCACTAAAATCATAAAAAAAAAATAAACCTAAGGGTGACACCTATTTAAATAACAATTTTCAATTCAATTTCTATTCAATTATGATATATCTGAAAATAATTTGTTTGATGTAAAAGGTGATAATTTATAGATTAAATCTATCAGCAATGCCCTTCCATCCTCTTTCCTAGGTTTCATCAAAAGCATTTCCCTATTATGTTTCTATTAAGTTTCTGAACTCCTAATCAGTGAAATGTGCAGCACCACTGATTAGTTGAACCCGTCTCACATAAGTGACATTAGGGAGGCGAGGCGTCATTTTGGTGAAACCCAGAGATCACAGGCTGACATGTTGTTAAGATCAGGAGGTCCAGCTCTGGCTTTTCTGGGAGAGTTTTATAAGATTCCCCTCAGGTCTCACAGGACATTAATCTGTGAGTTAACAGGTTGTGCTTCATTTTTGAGACTTCATATTAGTTTCTCTAATTAAAATCTCTGCACTCTATGTTTTTATTATTTCTTTCCATACAAATCCTCAATCTCTTAACCTTTAAAATCAGTTCAATAGTGACCCTCCTTTCAGCTCAAATCGAGGCCATTTTATCTTCAATGTTTATTTTTATCCCAAAATGATCAGCTCAGGCTTGCATTGCAATACTCTGCATTTCCTCTTACTGCTCTCCTCATGCAGAAAAAATAAAAATGATTTCTTACTTTAGCTATATTCCACAATAAGTAAATGTGATGATGGGGACATGTTGAAGAGAACAATGTGTTCTTAAAGCTGGCATATGATGGGGCACCTGTCAGTATAAAGGCACAGACCGCCATGACTGCTCCATCTGCAAGCTAGCTGTCTGATATTATTTCATTCATTTGAGTCCTTGATGACTCAAATTAATCTATTTAACAATCTATAAATAAATTCAGAATGGCTGTGAAGCCAACATGGAAGTATTCACATAATAAATAACATTTCGACCAATGAGTATAACATTATATTTCTTCTATCTGTCCTTTATTTGAAGCCAAACATTTTTCTTTTTCGAACTTTGTCAATCTTCTTTTTATATACATATTTCATTCCATCACAAAGTGTGTTTTTGTTTAAAGACTCATCCATTAAGCATGTTTAGTTTTATACAATACATTTTAGGAAAAAATGCTCTTTAACTAACTTTCAAGGTGCATATTTTCAAGTAAAATTTGAAGGCACACCGCAGACTTTGTGACCTACAGAGTTGATACATATGAGTTATTTTAAATGACATATCAGGCCAATATACAGTGCTAGACACTATCAATGCTACGAGTGGGGCTCCCCTCTGTAAATACCACCTATAAATGGGGAAATGATGGACCGTCGTTTAGCCAGGTCATGTGACCTGGAAAAACGCATGGCTTTTTTACATGCTATTATACAGTGATGGAGCTAATGCTTTTGCTCTACTATTTTTCTGCCTGCTCCACTACTGGTTATGGCTGAGGCAAGGATAAAGTTTAAACCTTCTGAGGAGGCTAACAAGAGAAAACTTAAGAGGGATCGTGTGCGAGGAAAAACAAGACTCAAAATACAGGCAGTTACAGGTCTAGCACCCCTAGTGTACAAAAGTTACACTGTGTGCCTTTTAAAGATTTTTCTAAATTTCATTTTGCCAGACGCCACTGTTCGTTTTAGCCAACTATAATAAAAGAGAGAAGTTTAGTATGAAGAATTAAGGGTGTTAATATTTTAGCATGTTTGATTTTATTTGAAGATAAATATGTTTTTATTCATGGTACATAACTGGATGGATGGATGGATGGATGGATGGATGGATGGATGGATGGATGGATGGATGGATGGATGGATGGATGGATGGATGGATGGATGTTAACCATGACCCTATCGCCCGGGGCAAGTAGTTTTTATTGTCGGGAGAGTACAAATGGGCAAATGCAATGAAATCATCGACATTCGATGAAAACGACCCACAAGCGTTGCAGGCGCCATTTTTGTTGTTTTGTACACATTCTCATGTGATTTGAAAAAGTCGCATGGTTTTTCGCTAGATGGCGTGATTCAGCTCTTGGGGAGAGAATTGTTCAGAGCAGCAGCTGGATGATGAATTTAATCTATACTATAATACACGCTAGATTAAAAATGATCAGTCAGGGATTAGGAAAATGTTAATAATAATTGTATGCGCACAGTGTAAATATTTCTATCATATGGCAGTCTTCTGTACAGTGGTCATACATTAAAAAATGTTCATTAATTTTTTTTCTCTTAGACATTGGAGTGGTGCATTTAAATGTTATAGAGCTAAACATGTTAAATTGGTTAGTAGTAGTTCCTGTCAAGTTTTTTTTAGATTTTTAACATTACAATGTATATTTTTCCAAGCACACAACAGTTTAAAGCAAGGTTTAGTTTGAAAAGAATGTGCAGGAAGGATTGAAAAACATGTTAACACGGTAATGTAGGCTTGAGTTCACACCAGGAACCTGTAAACTTACTGAATTACAAAAAAACATTTAAAAAACAAACATGTTGCATTGATATATATACAAAAATGAATATTAGGAACTATGTTTATCAAACATTAATCTGGGCAAGTAAAAATAGTTTCTGGGCAAATGAAATGTGAAAGCCACTTGCCCGAAGTCAACCCCTGGGATGTATGAATGATTAGACGCACAGCTGGATAGATGCACAGATTTAAGGATAAAACTTTTAGACAGAGGCTGAAGCATAGAAATGGAAAAACAAAAACACAAGCATTGTTTTTTTTTTTTGTTTCATATATCTTAAACTGGGGAATATTTTGTTAAAACATAGGTCTATGCTTTTACGTAATTCCTTATATTACTTTTAGAAATAATCTTTAAAACCAACAGGAAAAAAATATTAGGGAATATTTCTCCAGTCCTTCAGCAGGGTTTATACAGGAATGAATGATTCTAACTTAATGCTTTTTAATGCTCTTTTAATGCTCTTAGAAATAATTTGAATGTCACCAACAGGTACCCATCGACAGGCTGCAGCCATGTCCCGAATTCCTCGTTTTCCAGCCACTTTTGTTGAAATTTGATTTTTTTTCCCCCCCATTCTCTAGCTTTTTCTCCGACTCAAGCTTCTTTTCTGAACATACAGCTTTGCGATCAACCTGAAGCAGTTCCACGCAAATATATCGTGATATAATATGCCTGACAAAATTGTTTTTACAAACATTTTTAATAAAGTATTTTAAATGCCACAATAAACATATTTAATGAATTGTAATGCCAATTAAGGCCTTAATTTAAAAAAAATAATAATTTTAATGACTTTTAATAATTTTTAATGACCTGCGGAAACCCTGTTCAGGTAAGGAAGTGCCCAGACAAAATTAATTCAAATATGTTAAAAAAATGGCTGGGTCAAGCAACCAATAGCAGAGCAGTCCTCTTGTGCTGGAGGGCCAATTAGTACAAAGCTGTTTAAGCTCCACTTCTTCAAAATAAACTTGGCAGCCACAGGCAAAGATAAAGGGAAAAATAAATTTAAAGAATAATTTGAATTTTCTTGAATGGAAAACAATGCAGTTTATTTTGGGACATTCTTCAACTTGTCAATCCCAGCAGAGTGAAAGCTGCCAATTTCCCCTCAGCTCCTTCTCTTTCCTCAGACTCTCCTCTCACTCTCTCTCCTCCATCTCTGAACCCCGTTTGCTTCCTGTCATAAAGCAGACTATTTTTGACAAGGCCTCATTTTCAGAGTCAGTTCTCTTCAGCACAGCTCTCAGCTCAACGCTTCCTATCTGAGGCTGCTTTTACACACTCCGCACACCATCTACTCTATGAATGATGCTTTCTGTTGTCAATCTGAGATTAGGAACATTATTTTTAGACACAGGTGAAAATAAGGTCTGATTCTGAATGAGTCTTTTCTTCTATTTCTGTGTTCCTTCACAAAATAGGCCAGGAGGATAGACTGCTGCATAAGATCCCTGCACTGATGGTTATAGCACTTGATTGGGACAAGTTTATATTTAAACATTTAGTGACAGATCTGAGGGAAAATTGAAGCCGATGGATCTTAAAATATGCTCATAGCCTCAGTCATCAAAATCTAGGTTCAGCTGAGGGCTGCCATCTGAAAATATGGGAGTTTTCACTTCACAAGCCTAAAAAATTTATAAAAAAAACAAATGCTGTTAAGAAGTACCGTATTTTAAAATATTCATAATTGGTTTTGTAGCTCTGAACGCCAAGTTAAATAGGTTGGATGTTCACACTTTAACAAACTTAATTAAGAAGATGCTTAGATTGTTTTGGGTGCATTAACAGATGCTCTGCTCAGTTTGAATGAGATTGGACTATTCTGCAAAGGAGAACTGTGAAAAATAATCTAGATGTGAAACCCTAGTAAAAACCAATCATGGCTGGTTTCTATGCATTTTCTTTGAGGGAGGCTGAATGCAGAAATATGCTGCAATCTAACCAATCTGGTGTGTCCCTTTGTCTTCCTGATGCTCTTCATTCAATAATAACAGAATGGTAAAAAATCTTCTGCAAACCATGAACTCGTTTATCCTACTGCAGGGCCTGAAATTCAATGCTGGATAGCTGGAATTATCTGATCCATTTCCATTCCTACAAATCCGGTTTTTATAATTCAGGAAATTCTTTTTTTTTAAATGTGTAGGTACTAATGTGGAAGTTTTCGGATTTAGACGAAGAAGAATATCTCCACTTCTCACCCGTGCAAAAACTTCTACTTTTCTTTTTTCATCTTCTCTTAAAGCACAGTGTAGTTTTTGGCTGGCAAACCAGTGGTTATCATATTTAATTTCTTTAACCTTTAAAATATTCCAAATATGGATCGCTGATTAAAACGCAAATCTATCTACGTATCAACAGCTTCTTAAAAAAAACCCCACACAAATCAAAAGCGATGCGGACCCAGGGATGTCGAGATTGACCCAGATACCGTTGATCAAGCTCCATCCCCAGTAAAATCTGTAAAACGCACGCTCCCATACCCTTTACCAGCCAAAGTTGTAAAACTTCAACTTTGCGCCTCCACCACTCTGCTATTTCTCCCACTGCAGCAGTGAAAACGAAACATGAGGCAGATTCAGCTAAAGATGTTGTGGCCAAAAGCTATCCGTGATGCGCAAGTGCAGCATGAAGATGAAATAAATCGGCTTCTGAAAACTGCTTCCTTTGTTGCAGAAAATTAAATGGCCGAAGCAAAATTTTGCATATACATGCATTGATCTGAGGTACGAATATCTTAAGCTGCGTAGGTAACCTTAAACATTTTTCCCTGGAAGGTATTCCATCCGAAGAGGAAGACAAAAGGTGGAAAATGAAAGTGGTATGAGGTATGATTAGCACAACATAACACCTTTATTAACTAAATAATAATCCCCCCCCTAAAATGTATACATCTCCCTGCATAACTATGTGTATGTGACATGGAATCTAAATAAAAGAAAAATGAGAATGAGAGGATAAATGTGAAAGAGCTTCACATGCAGTCATTGTAAATATACGACTCAAGCCTACAAAAAAATAAATAAAAAAAATTGAGTATGCCAAATGTAGCCATGGTGGGTCGGCTGATAATAGAGTGAAGTATGGAGGGAAGTCTTAATAGAAAAACATGGCAACGAGAAACACAGGGCTTCGTGTTGAAAATCTTTTCTTATTATTGTTGGGCTTCTGAGATTTAAGCGAAATGAAAAAGAGCCAAACATTCATACTTTGACTTACTGCTATATGAAAACTGCCAACTGCTGGCAACCTATGCTGTCTAAATATTTCAATTGAGAGCTGGTAAACATTATGAGTTATTCCTCTTGGGTCAATGTCAATCTTTCGTGGAGCTCAGCTTGAAGCCATTTGATATTTAAATGCTTTTCTGGCTCCTCTGCACTCTGACAGAGACACAACATATCAAATCATATTGTAGGACAGTTTGCTGACTTTAACTCAACAATTAATTCTGCACAACAGAAAAAACAGAACCTAAAGATGACAGGAGATGGCCCTGCATGTTTTTTTTTTATGCACAGGTTAAGCCTAAACAGGTTAACAGCCTTTAGAAGAGTAAATCCTTTTTTTAAATCAAAGAGCTGCTAAAAAAAAGTCAAAAGAAAAGACTGCTTTAGGAGCTGTAATGTTAGGACTAAGGTTTACCACAAATATAATCTGAATTTCTAAACTATTAGACAACTGAGGAATTTCTGTTGTAAAAGGCATTAAAAGGGACAATATGTCTCAGAGAACTAGGAAAAAAAAAAAAAAAAAAAAAAGCAACACTGCCATCTGAGGCCAAAATGGGGTACTACATCTGTCCACACAACCAAATGTGCTTACAGTATTTCACTGCTGGTTAAGGTGACATTTGTTGACTATAACAAAAAAATAAAAAATAAAATAAAAAACATTTGTAGAAAGCTTTACTTATTTATATGACTGTGCATAAACAGACTTCAAAGAATGGCTTACTTCAACAGATGTCCTAATAATTACAGGCACTCCCTTTCTTTCTTTTGAAAGTCGTATATCATAGCTGAAGATTAGTTTTAAAAATGACTAAAACACAAAATGACAAGAAATTAAAAACAAGTCCAAACTCCAACACATAACTGGTGTGGGTGTCAGGAAAATTTTTCTTAATGTTTTCCATCATAACAGCCGTATCTCTCAATGTTTCCATTAGAAGGAAGTTAACACATCTAGGTTAAAGTTTTTGAATAAGATGTAAATCCTAAACGATTTTTTGAACTTCAAGTATTTTAAACTCATTTCAAGAAAGCCAAGGGGAAACTTGGCAGCAGCTTAGTTTCACTTCCCTAATAACTTGTTCAGTCTCCTGTGACAAGAAGCAAACTCTAGTAACGGTGCAGTGATAATATACATCCTGTCTTTTTTTTTTTTATAATAATAATAATAATAATAATATAATGATTATTAATAAAATAATTAACTCTTCATTATTAAACAAAGCTGAAGGTTAAAAGTTTGTACCTGTTTATATTCTCCAATAATAGAACCGTTCTTCTTTATCTCCGACTCCGACTTATCAAGCTCCCTTCGACACATTTCTTTCAACTGTGGAGGGAAGCAACACAAACAGACATAGTTAGAAGGTTATAAATTGCAAAAATAAACAAGAGAAAGCAGATTCAGAGGCTCCAATCATCATATGAGAGTAATTGTGAAAAGTCTTGACTTTACAGAGGCTGTTGGCAACCTTCTGTCCCAAATACAACCTCCACTCAAAGGCATAAATCACTCAGTGTTAAAGCTGCAAACTCAACAAGGCAGAAGACGTTTGGAGGACAGGTACAGAGGGCCGCAGGTCACTCGTTTCTTTACTGAGCCAGAAAAAATATACATCAAAGACTGATGGCTTTCACATTAAAGGATGCCTCTGTTTGTGACTCTAAGGAATGAAAAACTACAAAAGAAAAAAAAAAGGTTTTAACAGAGAATGCAGAGATTTAACATACTGGGAAAGCCTAAAAAAATGTGTAAATACACAAATGATAAAAAAAAAATGCTAAAAATATGGGGGTTCTTCTAGGAAAAGGGGGATACAATCAGCTGATGTCTTTTCTGGTATTGATTCCAAACCTCAGGCTCTCGAATATCTCAATAATCTATGACTATCAATTCCAGCCATTCAGCTTTCAACTACAATGGCAGCCAGTAATACCAAGAGAAAATCTTTTTCTAATTTTAGCCTCTCTTCTTCCGCTTCCTGTATAAACTAGAAAAAATATATAAAAATACAAATCCAACAACAAAGCTTTAGATTATCAATATCTGGTATGTAAGTGACCGTTTCTCCTTTATGCTATTCTGTCCTATTCATTTATGGATTATTGGAAATTTTGCTGTGGTTAACACATAGTGTTTTCTATTTTTGTTCCCTATAGACCTCAGGGTCAGTGCTTCTGTGTTGCTTATTTAAAAGGTGTGTGTGTGTTTGTGGGAAGCAAACGCTAAACCTAAAAGTAGCAGCAGACCTCAAGGACATCCCTGCCATAAAATATCTTTTTTTAGTTGGGTCTTTTTTTCCCTTTATGTAGTATTTGATGGATCTTCTCTGCAAATAACCATGTCCTTTATTTTTCGTTAGCATAGAGGGTACACCTAGCAAAGTGATGCCTGTAATGCTTTTATAAAATATATCTGCTCTTTGCTTTGCCTCCATACTGAGGTGGGTAACTTCAACTGAACCTGGTTCTACCAACAGATTCTTTCCTGCTCCTGGAAAAGGTCCCCTGTGCAGGTCAAGCAACCATCCATGCACACATTCATACCTGAAGACAATTTAGAACATTGTGAATTTGTGCTAAATAAACTTTATCACCCAACATCATCCCTTCATCAAATAAATTGCATTCAATCTGGGGGTACTGTCTGTGTTTTCAAGCTCAAGAAAGTTCTAACCTGTGCAGACTCTTCTTCCAGACGTCTCTTCTCATCTTCAGATTCAATCAGCTTCTGTTTGGTCAGTAGCAGCTCTTTATTCAGTGCATCTGCCTTTTCTTCAGCCTGACATGAACAAAAACACACGAGAGAAGACAAGATACCAGAAAGCTGAAAAGGCTGTTCAAAGTTTGACTCGCCCTACTTTCTGTTTTACCTGCTCCATTTTGAAGGTAGGTCAACAAGTAGCCTCCACATAAATCTGCAACCTGTGCCTTAAACGGTGTCTAAGATTTTACAGAACTCAAAATACTCTTCAGGATTTTAGATCAAGAATAAAGGCTAAGCTTATGCTGTGACTCTGTTACAAATGGTTTACTTCTGCTAAACGGGACACATTACATTATGCATGCTTTTCTGTTGGCTTACATTGTCCAGATCTTTCCGAAGAGCTATCTTGCTGCTAACTAGTTCGTGTGCCAAGTCATCGTTCTCCTGCTCCAAACGCATGTTGGCCTCTTGTAACCGACGATTCTCCCGCTGGAAACAGATAGGAGGAAGAAAGGAAGACAGCAGAAAACAAGGAAGAGAATAGAAGTACAAAGAGAGACAAATGCAAACACAGAGAAATAGAACAGTGAGGGAGAAGAGAACACAGAGAGAAAGGAAGAAACATTAAAAAAGAGGAAGAAAAAGTGAAGAGACAGCAGAACAGGGAAAACAAGTTAATCATCAAGAATTCATATGAATGTGTAATCTACTATTCCTGCCTCAGTTCGTTCTAGAGAAGGGTTAAAGTTTACTGAGGTCAGGTGAGAGTTTTAATGTAGAGGAAGAGGACACTGAACTATTTAGGAAGATAAAACCTGTTTGTACATCATTAACATCAGAACGCTAAACTGAAAGCTGACAATCAGATGAAACATGGAGGGGAAAACGCTGAAACCAAGAGAGAAAGAAAAGATCATGTTTTTACGTCAGCTGATTCGTTTTTTCTCTTTTTTCCTTGTTTGTTTACATTAGAAAAACATTTAAAACTGTTTCTTTTATTTGTCTTATCTACATTGTATAATGAAAGAAATCAGATGCAGTTTAAAATATGACTTTAAATGACATACAAATTAAAAATGTTCACTTATTTGAGTAAATACAAGACCTCTTAAGTACCCAAGACCAAAAAAATAAATGATCCTAATAAGGACACGAACATTGGACAAGGGCTTTGAAGATAAACGTTATTTCAATTTATTTGATACAAAAACAATGAATTTTTCAGAGACGCTCAATTTAATTACAATGACCAAGATTGAGGTATTTCTTCCAGCTTCTGATCTCTTGAACAAACCAATCAACTGCTGTAAGTTGTAAACTCAGCTAAGAAATTAAGTTCAGCCAAAAAAATCTAAACATATATCCCTTTTAAGAGACTAAGTGTTTTTCTGTGGTACAAAAAATGATTTTTGGCTATTAAAAGCACAGGTTGTGGTGGAGCTAGACTGAAACTGATTATTAGAAGTATGCATCTGCAGCACCCATTTAATACTAAAAATAAGCGATTATAATAAAGAAAACAATCGCATCAATGAATTAAAGGTAAACTCTTCCATAAAGGACTTTAACGTTTATACAAACTACTTTCTAATCAGTTTTATGGCCAAACATAGATCATCTTTTTGTTTCTAAATGAAAGCTGAGTTGTCCCCTATGTATAAACAAAGATATTGTGAAAGTTTTGCTCTGAACAACAAATATCTTGTGCATTAAAACAAATGTTTACAGCTGTACTGAAAAGAATATCAAGTCATTGCTGAACATCCATAACAAGTTTACATTTTTTGTATTGTGACAACCCAAATTAAGACATACTCAAGCTTTGATATTTAAGAAAGAAACATTAACAGTGTATTTGGGAAAGAATAGTTCATGCTTTCTGTGTGTATTTCCACCTCATATCTCTCGATGGGGGCTTCTTGTTGCTCCTGCTGCTCCCGTATGGTGTGGTATTCCCTCTCAAATTTCTTCAGCTTTTTCTGACTTATCTATTTAAGCAAGAAGAATCAGAAAAGTAGTAACTGAAACATGTCAAAGGACAAAATATATATTATTAGAATAACCAGCTACTGTCATGCAGCAGAAATCGTTCTAAACTTCTATAAACAGCAACCTTTACTTGACTAAGACAACTAGTTTTATCCAGTTTGCATTTTTTCTTCTACTGAAAAACAGCTGAATTGCTGGGTAATATACATCCACACTGTCAAAAAGTAAATAACCTGGCTTAAATTGAAGATGCACTGAGCGACTCTCTAGTGGCCTGAATCAGACAATTTCAAGCTTGAGAGTCCTAAATCTGTGAATAGGTGGTTGGTAAATCAAAACTCGCTCTGATAGTTGAACATATAAGTACGAAGTATCAGGAGAAAAGCTAGGCAGGAAAACTGTTTACACTGCTGCTAATTTAAGATGCTAAAAGCAGCGACAGACAGAAAGCATCTCTGCTTCTAATATAAATAATAAATGACAGGAAATATTCTGAATTCTGCTCTTGTACCTTTTAATAATAACACATTGAAAGAAAAATGACTATAAGCTAAAAATCAGCATTAGCAGGTCCATTTTAAATGGATGACAAATGTTAATTTGCAGTAAATGTGTACAGACAAAAACCCAAGGTAATACTGAGTTTATCAATTCATATTTTTTGCTATATGAACCCGCCTGAGTATGAGTCACCAACTGAAGCCATCTTCCTAAACCTACCTAAAAAACTAAACAAAAGACGACTTTATTGTGTTATTATTTTACACAAACTGAAGGCAGTGAGTTTTAGTTCATGATTTCATTGAAAAGTTAAACTGAACAAATGAAGTGAGACTGAAAACAGGGATTGTTATTTATAGGAAAGTGCTTCAATAGCACCGGAGGTTACTGTTAAACAGCAGTGTGCTGATAATGAGATCTCAGAAGACGAGCAAAAGCTGAATCAACACAAAGAGAGGAAACAAAGGGACCTGTTTTTTTTTTCCTGCTGCAAAAAGTTCATACCTACGCTATTGTTATAAATCAGGTTAGATCTTTTTATCTAGAAAGGTAAAACGACAATTTGGAAAGTCTATTGAGTTGTTTTTGCCATTTTCTTTAATAACTCCTATATAACCAACAAGAGTCGATGTTTCCATTAATAAACATTATCTGTCCTCTAAATTGTTACAAGCTCTATCCAAACTGCAGTATCTCCACAGAGGAGAATTCCCATTTCTGCCTCTTACAGCCTTTATTTTATTAGTTTAGCAAAGGGATTTTTTTACTAAATAATTTGATGAGAGACTTGATGCAAGGCTATTGAAAAGGATGCAGACAAATCAAATTGATCTTAAGATTATTTTTCAGTTCATTTCATATTTTTTTGAGGGGTGTGACATTCTCATTATTTTATTTCATGATTTTAAAAAGCAAAAACAAATCTTTGTTGCTGAGGTGAAATTCTGCTTTCAGCTGTTCAAGTAAAAGCTTGTCTGGTGTGAAGACGACATATTTTAATAAAGCCATGTACAGCTCAGAACCTACTTCTATGCAGATGTTTAAAGACTCAATGGTTTAAACGACTCATTTAATCCACAGATCAAAACCACCTACAGCCTAGTGGAAATGTAATGCTCTACATTAAGCAACAGGCAAATTAAGCAACAGGCAAATTTACCACCCGAAAAACTCTTCATGCCGCTTTTAGTCCAAATTAGCTAAATTAATCAAATCTAACCTAAATCTCTTAAAACATTACAAATGAAAATTATAAAACATGCTGAATATCAAAGTGAAACAGGGGAAATAAAGACATCTGACAAAAAACAATGGATGCAATTCAGAGCTAAAAGGCACAAACTTTAGCCAGTAGGGCAAACATTATTCTAGCCATATAATCCCACTGTAACTGCATCCCAGATTATCTAAACCACTCTGATATTAAGGTTTTATTTAGGTAAAATAACAGACTCTGCAAATAAATACACCAGTATAATTCATTCAAATCTGCTTCTTTCTCCTTAAGGGAAATTTTTAATTTGCCAAACCAATAAAGTAGCGTCAAGTGAATTCAAAGCATAAGGTAATATACAATCTCTTCAAAGGTGTTTATCAAGCTTATGGTTCTATATCAAAGGATTCTAGCTTCCTTTTAGTTTATTTTCTGAACTGATGCCTTCACGAGGAGAACTGAAGCCTCTTTAGAACTTCACTTTAGTCAGTTCTGATAGACATCCTCTGCTGCCCATCTGAAGAATTAAAAGATCAAATATTTCCAGCTGGCTTCCTTAAATAGTTAATGGAAAAAAAATGTTGCTTCCCAAAGTTACCTTCAAAGTCAAATCCTCCAAACTGGGCCAGACTGTTCCAACCAGGTCAGGACACAGGTGGGAGTGTTTAGGAGATGGATGTGAGGGTCTGGTTTGTGTGTTTCTATATTTTATATTAGTCATAGTAAAACTCAACAATGACCCCTAGTGGTATCTGAGCAGCACTGCTGGATAACAGTTAGATACAATGACAGGAAGGATGAAGATATCTGAAGATTTTTCAACCAAACAAGACATTACCACTTTAAAAACAACACCTGAACTGAACAATAAGTCACTTGGTTTTATTTTTATTCACCTTCATGCTACAGGCCAGCTCCATTAGCTTCTTGGCATTTTCTTCTGAGCGGTACCGCTTTGGGACGGGGACGCGAAAGAATTTGAGAGCACCCTCAAAGTCCGTCTGCAGTAGATCATCTTTTGATGTCTGAGGGGAAAAAAAGAAACAGATTTAATGCTGAAACAAAAGATGCTTTCAAGTTTAATTTATTTGACATTGAAAATGAACAGGTTTTTGTAAAAAGTTCTGTTTTTCACTTAGAAATTGACCAAGAATCAACTTTAAATACAATCATAAGACCGAATAACTACATTTTTTTTACTGGGAAAATATAACTTTGGAGAAAAATCCAGAAAAAACAAAAATGTCTACTCTTCCAACACAAAACTCTCCATTGGTAGATTAATACAATTCCATCTAATCTAATCTAATCAATGTGTTTGTGGGTCTGATTTATTTCTTACCTTCAAAAGGGCCAAGGCTACATTGAAGATCACACTTATACCCTGAAAAACAATGACATTTATCATGTATTAGAAATTCTGAACAAAAAACTTCTTACTTATTTACTTGTTTTCAGTATTTAATTGGAATAAATAAACGTCTTGAATTAATCACACCTCAGAGCCCTGCTGTTAGTGTGATTTAGAAAAGCTTAGGCTGAATTAATTAATAGGAAAGTAAATATGACTAGCAGACCTCAGCAGATGTTTAAAATGTGTTGTTCAGACTGTAATTGAGAAAATGTAAGCACTTCTGAGATTAAATCAACTAATCTTGCGTAATCTAGGAACATTTTGCTTTACATTTGAAGAAGTTTGATAAAAGGACTAAAAAGCTTAATCAAATGATAATGTTGCCAGAATCAGTGCAATCAAACAACACATTTTTGAAAAATGAAAAAAAAAATTCTGGTACATATTTTTTCATTTTACCCTAATTGTCTATATGAACGGTGGTATCAGTCAGCAAAATGTGTCCCAGTTGAAATGCACATATTTACTGTATATATTTAACATACATAAAATTAACTTAAACAGCACTTTTCTTTTTTTTTAAGCAAACAAACTGATGCAAAACATTAAGATTTGTAAATCTACTTTTTCTCATTTATATTCCTTTTAATTATTATTAAACATGCTCTTTAATTCAATTCAAAAATACTTTATTAATCCCAAAGGGAAATTGAATAACTATTTAAAGGAAACCTCTTATAGTCCTTATAAAAGTACACTATTGTAAATAAATACCAAAGACATTTCAGATCACTTTGCAGAGAGTTCAGTGCATCATGTATTGTTCCTCTCGGTTTTTCTTATAAAACGAACCGCTTTATGGTTAAGACGACCCTTTAACTGAGACCGCTATGGAGTCTATTGTTATACTAACCTCACACAGTAGCAGGTCGATAATATGGAAGACCATGTAAAGAGGAAACTTGGCTGTGAAGAGGGTTAGGAACCACTGGGAAGCATACATATGAGCCTCCAGACCCACATTCAGGAAATGGTTGTACAGATCTGGTATGTACTCCTTATGAAGAGAGGAAGAGAATTAAACAGAGGATTCAGACAACTAAATAATAAATAAGTAAAACAGCTCAAGGGAGTAACTGCCATTTAGAGCAACCAGGTTTCAGATAAACACCAATGTACAAGATTGTAGGAAACAGGCTGAGATGTGCAAATATGACACACTAACCTGCATGAGTCTTTCAAGTTGGAAGAACTTGCAGTGCAGATCTTCAAAGTTCTGTTTGAACAGGTCCCTGAGCCCATAATCAAACATGATCTTCACCAGAACACTGAAAGCTTGCTCCTCTGGCATCTGAAGAAATCATAGGATCAGGTTATGAATGGATAATACCAGGGCTCAGGAAATGATTTGGACTGCTATAAATAGTGCCGCCATAAAAAGAAAGTTCCTTTAGGTTAGAATTTTCAAAGAACAAAAAAGTTTCGTCAGTGGTCAGGCTTTAACATCTGAAAACCACAGGCGGAGGTTCCTAAGCTAGGTCATGGAAGAAAAAAATACTTTAGGTACCTAAGATAGATTTAAATTTCAAAATAAGAAGTTTTAAATTCACCATGAATTTATGGTAAACATTTATATAGTGGTCAGGATTTATATTTAGAATCAGCAGATACTAAAAACTACAAAAATGGAAATCAGGATACAAGAAAAGATGAGAAAGAAAGAACACAGAAGATAGAATAAAGAAAAACAAATAATTATCTACACAAGAAAAAGGGCCATGATGTAGAAAAGGTACAGGCAGCAAGAAACCCAGAAGAAAGAAAACAGTGGAGGGGGGGAGAAGAATGCAAAGAGGACAGAATTAAAGAGAGTGCAGAACACAAGAAGAGAAAGAAGAAAGGATACAAAAAGGAAAGGACACATGGAAGAAAGGACACAAGGGGAAAGGAGGTCAGTCTAAAGAAAGGAAGAACTAGGAGGAAAATAAAAAAGGGCACAAGGAAAAGTAAACAGCATGAACAAATGAAAAGAGGAAAAAGAGGGCATAAAAAGGCATTAAAGAGTACAAGGACCGAGAGAAGGAAGGGCACTGGAAAGGAGACAAGGAAGTAATGCAGATAGTGAACGTGGATGGATAAAAAGGATAGAAGCAAAAAAAAAAAAGCATGGAAGGATGGAGAGGACATTTACATAAAAGGATGTGAAGTAAAATAAAATAAATTCCCTGGCTTATTTTTTTTTATATTTTTTCTCATATTTGGGAAATAATAAAACGATTCCAGAGTTTTGCAAACTGTGTGAAACCTCTGCGGACTGAGTGTTAGATGGATGGATGGATGGAAAGGTCCAACCACAATACAACTGCAACTATTTTTGGTTCTCTTACTTCTTTATCTAATCCCCAAAATTATATTTGTGTCTGTGTAATATGTTATAATCTGTTTCCTACATCCAATCCTAAAATTTTTAAGCAACCACAAGGGGGCAGTGTTGGACTGTTTCTGTCCTAACTGCTTGGCTACAAACCATGAGTTTGCAAAATCACATTTATTATATCTGTACAAGATATAATTTAGCTGTTTAATAAATAGATAACTGATGTTAAAATGTTATTCTTGGCTTAAATAAACAAACAAAAAACTTGTCTTTAAGAACCGCACTGGTGTATAAACTCACGTGTAGCAGCAGCACTGCAGCCAGGAAGGACTGTCCCTGGCAGTAGCCAATCTCCTGATCATAAACAGAGTAAGCCTGGATAATATGAAAGACAAAGGCAGGGAATTAAAAGCAGCTCTTCATGTTGAAAGTAATCAAAAATGTCATCCATCCACAAACATGTATTTTATTAGAACTGCTTTTAGAGAATGTAAAAAAAAAAAAAAAAAATTAATTCAGACATTTTACTAAATTCAACATATTGAGTTAAAATTCTTCATTACAGATAATATTTGGCGCAGATTTAGATTAAAACAGAAGAAAATAAATCCTAAAAGATTATGTCAGTTGTATTATAAAAACATTGTTTCTCAACAATCAGAACATCAGACTTAGCTCTAGATATTCTAATCAAGCTAAACCCTAACAATGTGGTAGGGAGGAACTATAGCGAGTGAAAATGGATATAGAGACTCAAAGATTTGATTTTTAATGCTAATATTTATTCAAGCTGAGAGTGAGACAAATGAAAGAACTGGGTGGAAATGGGCTGTAGTGGCCTACTGATCCAGAAACATACATAATGAGTAAAAGTCAAAAAATACAAAACGTGGATCAATCCAAACACAGCAAAGGGAGAACGCTGTAAATTATTCAAAAGCACCTCAGGAGCTGCTTGTCTGAAAGGAGATGAATGCCCTCGCAAGAGTTATGCATAATGAATGACATTAAACTGAAAAGTGTAAAAAGGAGGCAGTCAGACGACTCAAGTATTACAAAACTACAGCGATGTAGTTGTTTTTGTTCGTTTGTCACACCTGTCTCAGATCATCGAACAAACGCTGCTTATAATTTCAGTTATATCTTTTTTTTTAAAGGGCTAAGAAAAATGACAGAATAATGTTAATTAATAATAACATAAGCTAATATACTGAGACTTCTGTGCACTCCAACACACAAGCAGTTCTCTTACTGATTATATTTTGATTCTCGTTTCTGAAAGAGACCCGTTTAGATTTTCCAGGCTTTTCTGAACTCGATGAACCACACAGGAACAGATCAGACAGAGTTGATTAATAAGGGCACAGGCAGCTTTCCCTACTGATCTGCATTGATCTGAATGTGCAGTTTTGATAACTATACAGTATTTTCCCTTCTTTTGTAAGCTTCCCCTTGCTGCTAAAAAACACCTGGATTTTCATACTATGGGAAAATGAAGCACTGTTCTATTCCAAACTTGTTTGTAGTGTTTTTCTTTTCCATATTTGATATAAATTGACATTATCGACATTAAAGTGTAAGTGGTCGCACACTTGTTTGGCAACTATTTTCTCAAGAATTTAAAATAATAAAGGAAGAATTTAAAATTTAAAATAAGACAGGAAGCTAGAAGACTTCAAATTCATATGCTAGTAGCTATCTTGGGGTGAAACTCAATTTTTTTCTGAAAAATTAAAGCTTTGTTTTACACTCTGGTTTTGCTGAATTTGTCCAAACCATTTTTAAATGTTCCTTTTTATGTTACAGCTATTTAATTATTACTCTGACTGTAATTACAGACATCTAGTAGCTGCTTTCTGTCCTATGAAAATTCCCGACTTTTACATAATAAAAATTTTTTCTGGTCTTTCCAATTTTGAAGGTTGGCAACAAAAGTCTCGGTGTCAGATAATAAAAACACTGATAGAAAAGGAAGTAAAGTGGATTACTGAAAAAGATTTTCTACTGTGCAAAAACTGATCCAGAAACATAAAATATACTCTATATCAATATTGCATTTGCCCTTTAATTAAGCAGGTAAATACAATGATCTTCCAACAGAATTAATTAAATTAAGATGGGGTTTTCATTTCAAGGGCTAATTGTCTTAGCTGCTAAATTAAAGGGAAAATACTATTTAAAAAAAAATTGACTTATTTATATTTAAACTTTTGTAGCATAGACAATTTGAGTCTCTAAAAAAGAAAGCTGTGCATTAAAAAGGCTTCTGTTATATTTTGATTTTTTTATATCTAAAAATCTGTAACCCTAAACATTTCAAAACACAAATTTCACCCCTACATGATGAACTTTTTAAAATGAAATTTAAAAAAATGGGTTAAAGGGGCACAGTCACTTTAAATGCCCATACAAAATCCCTTTAACCATAACATAAGGTACTACATTAAAAGCATCTGTCCACATAGTGCTTTAATAGTCCTTTAGATACTAAGTAGAATTCAAGGACAGGGCAGAAACACAAACATTCCTTATGGTGCGGTCTCCCCTTGACGATATAGCTAGCATATGCCGACGCTGTTTTTGTATAAGTTATGAGCACGCCAAAGCACGCTAACACACGTCGACATATGGAAGGTACATCAAGAAATTTTAAGCATGCTCAAAATTTCTTGACGCATGCCAGCGAATTCTCATACGTGGGCCAAAAGTTACAGGTAAGTAATTTGATTGTTGACACACGTTAATTGCAAGTTACTCATGGGTCATGGTGTCTAGCTTATCCAACCTGTATCATCCCCATTATAAGGTAAGCGTGACGGTGTGTGTTATGGATCCTCCCTGCCTTCACATCCACGGCCACAACCAACAAACTTCCTAGCAGACGTGACGCTGAATCTGCTGCCACTGCAAACCTTCTTTCTTTCTTATCATTGTTTGGTTGGCGGTAAACAGCAGCCAGGTTAATACTGCAACTGCGAAGTTTAGAGAAATCTTCTTGTGCTTTTTATGCAGGCCGGGCGCCTGCCCCCTTCAGGACACTGGCTTGTGACATTTCATGGGAATACGCTGCCGTGCATTTTGCATAAGTTAGGCTGTTAGGCTAAGTTCTGGACTCTTTATGAATACTCTATATATATGCCCAAATTGAAAAAATACATAGAAAGTTCAGCGTATGCCAGTGTTTCTGAGGATTCTGGGACATTGGTATACGCTGGCTAAATCATCAACGTTTGACAGCATCGTTAAAGCCATCTGCTGGCAATATCATGGAACTATCAGATGGTGACAACTTAAGGGCAGGTTATACGCCTGCAGCAGGGTGTCGCAGTGAGCTTGATGCAGATATTTTTGATTTTTGCCCAGTATTGAAGCGTGGTCTGCGCTGTACGCTGTAGGTCTAGATAAGACCGAGGCTGTGAGGAAGTGGTGGCGAGTTCTGTCCGACAACGGAGGGACGTGGCAGCGAAAAATAGCGGAGATCCAGGTGGAAAAAGGGTCCCAGCGTTCTTGCGCACCTCGCTCTTCTAGCTGGTCCAACTTCACGAGATGTTTTCCGCAATTTTGGTCATAAAAACAACACAAGCCGGGCTCATGTCTGGGGTCAGTTACAATGTGGGAGATGTGCATTGGAGTGTCTGCGGAGGGGGCAGGGAGGCCTTTTTGTTCACTGCGACACCTACGCAGACGACCTAGTTTCGAAGTATAAATCAGCCTTTAGGAAGCTACTTAATAGTGGCAGACTGTCCTGAAGTGCCTCACTCTAAAGCGACAGACAGGTCAGTGTGGTCAAAGGTCAACCAATGTTAATAAATCAATCTATAACAACTTTAAGTCCTAGTTAAGCCTCCCTACCAAATACAAACAGGTAACATCAAAAATAAAATATTATATAATGTTGTTTGCACTCAGACTGTCATAACTAACAATATCACTGCCATCAATACTATCAGTATTAAAAAGGACAAATGCTTACTGTGTTTCATTCCACTGGATCTTGGACTTTTCTTAAATATTTTCACAGCCTATTACTTTCTTGTCTACCCCCTGTATACATGCAAAGTATCATACCTTAATTTTAGTGTAAATATAAACTAAGGGTTTAGGTTAACAACCTAAACAAAAAAAACAAAAAAACATAAAATATACAAAAAGACTCCAAGACAACATGACAATCTTTTAGAAAATCTTTGTTACCAAGTAAGTAAGCTGGGGTGTAAATTAAAAGAATTTCACATGACTATGCCCCTTTACGTTATTTTCAACATTTTAGTGTAAGATGCATACCAAAAAAGTAAAAGAAACAAAAAACAAACAAAAAAAACACTGGATTTTGTTTTCCAAGTTTGAAGATGTTACTCTTCCCATGTGAGATGCATATTTCAAAGCTTTTAAAGCATCTTTACCAGGGTTGCAAATAACAGA
The DNA here is from genome assembly GCF_000732505.1 of Cyprinodon variegatus. Taxonomy (NCBI): domain Eukaryota; kingdom Metazoa; phylum Chordata; class Actinopteri; order Cyprinodontiformes; family Cyprinodontidae; genus Cyprinodon; species Cyprinodon variegatus. Next base: position 394,861 of record NW_015150680.1, on the reverse strand, counting down.
GTTGGGTATAACATTTGTTAAGTTAAATGAAGCTTCTATGCTGGTATTTCATATCAAATATAAATTGAAAGAACAATCTTTACCTGAAAAATGTTAAACACATCAACATTAGTTATATAATCATTCAAAGTTAATATATCATAGAGTTAAAAACTGATTAGTACATAAGACTTCCTAAAGTAATTATATCAATGGCAGTCAGAGTGAGTCTAAATCTAGAAAAGCATTCTCCTGATGTGCTTTTGCAGATGTGCTACAAAACAGTCCATGGCTTATATTGGGTACAGCTGCTGCTGCTGCTGCAGAGTTTTGCACTGCAAGAAGCCAGTTTTATGACAGTGCATAGAATGTGCTGCATTGAGTTAGCTTCAAATTTAACAACCTCTCTCTGTGTCAGGATTACTGCCCCACCTTGCAGATCTTGTAGAGCGAATCTTGCCCATCTCCACCAGTGTCTTTGAAATAGTCATGAGCGGGGAACGTCCTGTTTATGTCCCTGGTGATTGCACTGTCCTGAGGAGATTCCTTGAGGAGAGAAAAATGGGAGAAGGTAAGGAGATCGTTACACTCTGTGAAAGGGAGTCGAAAAGAATGTGGCAAAAAACAACAAACAAGATGAGTATATTACAGAGATTAATTTTTATTATCAGCTGTATCTGCAAAGATAACTTCTACCCAGACCCAGCTGGTGTAAATGATCTTCGGCGTGCAGGGGCCCCACGCGTTGTTAAGAAACGTGGGGTAGGAGGAAAAATTGGCAGCACAGAGTGTTCTCTTCCACTGTACAGATCGTCCACCACTCCACGTTTCTGTGCAACTCTAACTTCGCTCATCCCACTTCTAATTTTAACCAATTTTAGTGCATCAAAAGGGGTTTAATTGTTGCAAAAGTGTGGACACATGGCACCAGCTGCAAGACTGAAAAACACTCCCAAATGGCATAAAACACTTTCCCAAAGAACCAAAGGCAAAACTTGTTTTTTTAAATCATGTCAGTATGACTCTACTTTAGGCGAGTTAGAATGACCTGTTTAAAAATGATTAAAATTATTCTGATTAAAAAAAAACAAAAAAAACAAACAAGCATGGACTAAAATATAATTTCCTGGCCGATAAGAAATGGTTTGGCGTTTAAGGTCAACCACACACCCATGTTACTATCAGCTAAGATACCAGCTGATCTGTTAACAAGCAAATACAAGATTGTTTTTCTTTAGGTTCTGACAGCATGAAAAGTTGAGGAATAAACAGTGATTTGGTCTATTGTTTCTTTAAGAACCGGGGTCGGATTTGGACAATCTAAAGCCTCTGGAGGAAATGAAAACGGGCTTGTAAGGAATGCTGTGTGGATTACACTATGTTTCAAGCAAAATGCATTTGACAACCATGTCTGAGTCTCGATCACGCTAAGAAAACATTTCGAATATATAAAAGGGATGTAAAATAGAACACAATAAAACTTTTTTTGTAGTCTGCTGCAGTCCGAATGTTTGAAATATCTCATAACCAACATTTATCAAGCATTTTTTAATCGAACACAATCAAACAACAGTACAAGTGAAAGAAACAATAAAGTATTCTGTTCCAAGGTGATGAGAAAGCGCCACAGACTACGTCCCACCCACTCCGATCAGTAAACATGACCTAAAATCTAGCTTTGCTTATCAGAAGATTAATGATAGCTCATTCTGTTATTGATTACTGGGACATTAGGCAAAACATTACCTTTGAATAAGCAATGTCACCACAAGACTATTTTATTAGGAGAAAAAAAGACTTCTTTGTAAACAGTATGGAGGGGATTTTTAAATGTCAATGTATTTAATATTTAATGCAAGGCACTCTTACAATTTAGTACAGGAGGCTCCAGGGGTTTTTAAAGTCTAGGATCCCAAGATTGATGATATCCTGCTGTGTGTTCTCCTGGTTTGGCATCAGAGTGAAAAGCATTTTTCTCATTTCACCACAAAATTGAGAACCAATTGTAACAAGATTATATTTGTTCTCATGTTCTTTTTTTTCCTGATGGTTGGGTTTAGTTCAGGACTAAAGTAGGAATTGGTAAGTTTAGGTGAAGCTACGGGTGAGGTATGCAGCGGTGATGGTAAGGTTTAGGATTATATAACATTTAGCATTATGCTTCAAAGATTCACTGAAGGCAAAAGAAATCTGCTGCAGAGTTTTTATGATATTCAGCTTGAAAAGCGCAACTCTTGATCAGAGGGCTGGAACCTTCAAATGTACCATTTCCAATCAGTGAAAATATTACTCCCTCTTATTACTGTATGGGGACAATTCATTGAATTGGTTATAGTTGTCCAGTCAGCAGTATAGAGTTAGCTCATTAACAAGACAGTTCTTTTTTTTTTTTTTACTTTATCGTTAAAAAGACAAAGGGTGCAAGAGGTTTATCATTCTAAGTACTTGTGTCTGTTCCCAACTTTGAATAAATACAGACATCCATTAATCTGAACAAACAAACACTTGTCCTTTTAAGAAACAAATGTCACTTTTCATTATAGAACTTGGTCAAATTTCAGCAGAAAAGCTGTAAATGATCTGCCAAATTTATTTTATGCGATAGTTCTGGAATCCAAACATTTCTGCTCTGATTTTTCTTTGAAAACTTGTTGCATATTACAATAAACAACTATACAGGCTTGAAAGACTTGACTATTAACTTATTTCATAAAGTCAAGTCAAATGCTAAGAAATTAGGAAATAATATAAAACAATGATTTGGAGATCAATCTTCCAAAGAGCTGTAAATACTTGCTCCAAAGTGAAAGGCATATTACACTTGGCTGTGGTTTCCTTCTATAAGATAGTGATCCATGTTAAGAAAAGCACCACTTAGCCATACTTATCTGAAGTGCTGAGAGAATGAACAAAGACCTCTGACTTAATGGTCAATTAGCTTCCCTTTAAGTCTGTCCATCTGTTCAGTGAAATAGCAACTTCTAATGAGGGTCGCGTGAGAGGAAAAAGCAAACATTCGGTGTCCCATGCTACTGTGCAGGAGCACAAAGAGGCACCACAAAAATAGGCCTGTATTTATCTAAATGCATACAGGTTATATTTTTAGAACACTGCATCAATAGTGAAACTTTTATCAATGCCTCAGCCAAGAAAACCATGTTTTCCGCAGCACTGGTAGCATGTTTTAAAACGTTGGTTTGTTTGATGGTACGCAAGATCACCGGAAACATCATGGACAGATTGCTCTGAAGTTTTTACTACCGGTATGACTAAGCCAAACTTAGAACCCATTCAGTTTTGTGGCGAGCTGGATGGCTAGCATGATTATGCTGCACATTTAGGTTTTTTTTTTTTTGTTTGTTAGTTTTTTTTTTAAAGGACTTTTTAACATTGCGAGATAAGGCAGGGCTTTTCAAAATCTAAGTAGCGCTTCCACTTTGGGTCGCCAAAGCTCTAGAAAAAATACCAATAGACAAGGGGTATGACAATATTTCAATATCAATACACATTATAATATAAGCTGATTCACTAATGACGATTTTCCAGCTTTTTTATTGTCATTACACTGTCACAAGTTCAGAACAACGAAATTAACACTGCATTTAACCCATCCCCTTGGAGAGTAGTGGGCTGCCATTGTGCAGCGCCCAGGGAACAGTGTGGGGTTAAGGGTCTTTGCTCAGGGACCCAGAGTGGCAGTCTGTGGGAGTGGGGCTTGGACTCAGAACCACGGGATTCCAAGCTCTGTATCCTAACCACTAGACTACCACTCCCTGATATGAATTTTTAACAGATTTAAGATATTTAATATGCTTCACAGTCAGCACTATTTGTCATTAACAGACGTTTTGGGCAAAATTAGTTTATTGTTTTATGTGTTTTTTTTTTTTTTTTTTTTTATAGGACTTCTTAACATTGTGAGATAAGGCGGGGCTTTTCAAAGTCTAAGGTGCGCTTCCACTTTGGGTCGCCAAAGCTCTAGAAAAAATACCAATAGACAAGGGGTATGACAATAATTCAATATTAATATACATTACAATATAATCTGATTCACTAACGGCGATATTTCCAGCTTTTTTTATTGTCAGTACACTGTCACAAGTACAGAGCAACGAAATGAACTCTGCATTTAACCCATCCCCTTGTGGAGCAATGGGCTGCCATTGTGCAGCGCCCAGGGAAGAGTTAAAAGTCTTTGCTCAGGGACCCAGAGTGACAGTGTGGGAGTGGGGCTTGGACTCAGAACCATGGGATTCCAAGCTCTATGCCCTAACCACTAGGCCGCCACTTCCTGATATGAGTTTTCAACAGATTTCATATATATAATATACTTTACAGTCAACACCATTTGTCACTAACAGACGTTTTGGGCAAAATTAAGTTTAATGTGTTTTTTTTTTTTTTTTTTTTTTTTTTAAGTAAAGAGTTATAAAATGTTCTGTTTGAGATTTATAAACCTGTCAAAACTGTTTGTAGGGGATTGTGTCATGGGTATTCTTGGTAGTTCTGCTGAGGCTTTTAATTTGTTCTATCGATATCAAAATTATATTGTATCAACTAGAATCCAATATGTTTGACTTCATTTCAAAATCAACAACTATAATGTCCGTCATAGGCCTGGCCATATTGTCCAGCCCTATGAAAGACATTTATAGCTAGACTGTGTCTGTCTGAGGAGACTTACTTTGTAATAATAGATTTGCTTTTTGTTTTATTTTTATTGCCACACAGAATGCTTTGTATTCTGTAGTGTTGATTTATTGCTCCGACATTTTTAACACTGGTGATTCCTACCCTAAATTAAAATCAGTTTAGTTTTGGTGGTGATCAAGATTACAATCTGCAGAGGATTTTTTTACGGATTCCTTTACATTGTGAGATGAGGAAACAACTGCTTGGTGGGTTACACTCAGAGTGTTTTCTGGCTACAGTTCGTAAGTTATTAAAGCAAAAACTGGCATAACTGCTGGACTGAAAGCAGAGAGAGATGAACTCTGGACACATCTTATTTTTGTCAAAAGACAGCACTCAACAGCGCAACTAGTTTGGAAATTTCATATATAGTTTCTTTAAAAAGAAGTGATGTACAATGGCCAATTATATCCTATAATGCTGTATGTGAAGCAGTAAAATAAACCTGCTTCTACCAAGAAGAGTATTAAAGCTTTAACGGTGTGATTGCAGCAGAATGCAAACATCTGTTAATGTCTTATTAAAAGAAAAACTATAAAAAAAATCTTTGTTAAAAGGCTGAAACTTAAGTAATTGAATTGTTGTTGTTTATTTTGGATACATTTTTCACAACATTACAAAAGGTGCTGAAATTGCAGATTGGTTTTAACTGCTCCTTTCTTAATCCTGATAAACTACCTCATATTAGTGACGGTGATGCATCTAAGCAAGCAGCCAGATTTTCAAAGTAAGAGATATTTAGCAACCTAAGAACACCAAATGGTAGGTACAACAAATTTTAAATGTTTTTTAAACGAAGGAGAGAAACACTTAAAGTCTACTCTTTTTGCTACTAATTGGTGCCATGTGGTAATGGTGAGTAGTAGACATTTGACTGGTCTGACCAGTTTATAAGTTTAATACATTACCAGCTCTTTAGATTAACTACAATGCTAGTATTGTAGCCAAGGATCTGAAAACACCCAGCTGAGCAGCTAAAAACAAAAACATGACGGTTTATTGCCTCTTATAGCACCATCACTGCAGACCTTCACTTTAATAGCCTTGTGTTATATGGTACTGTTGGCATAGAGAGCTATGAGCTTCAAATAGAAAAAAGCTAATTGAAGTTTCCTCTGTGCTCCTTAAAAACCCAGTTCAGGCGGTGTACTGTAATGTATCCCTGAAAGGTATAACTCCATATAGATCAACTAAAACTAATAATGACAGTAATACTGACAGTAAAGGAGAAATGAGAACTGATAAATTAAGATGTTCATATTTTTACTAATATATAGTATCTAAATTTTGGTTTGTTCTGAAATTAAATTATTTTGATTCAGACATGTCTACAATGGCAAAATTGCGAATGACTGCTTAGATGAAATATTTGGTAGCCTAATAAATTTTAGGAACAACATATTCAAAACGCTAGCAGAAAGTATATGTGACTATCTGGATGGATTCTCAGCACATTTTTTTTGCACACATCTGATGTAGATCTTAAAGTTATAGTGGAGGATTTTTGCACATGCAAACCCTATACCCACACCCGAGAGGAAAAACCTATTAAAACGCATGCAAGAGCATGCTCAGGCTCATTTCTCCTCGTGCACGCTCACTTTAAAAGTTTCTGCTTGTATCACTCATACAAGCTTACTTTCCAAAAGAAGATTTACAATTTTTCAAACTGGTAAGTGAAAATGACGAGCACGTAGGACGGCCTTGTGTAAACATATCACTGGAATGATTGACAATTAGGAGGACCACTTATTTTAATGATCCACCCGGAAAAAAGAACATCCTCCAATAAACCTTTAAGCCCCTTTCAAGCTTACAACCTTAACCTGTAATTTGCTGGGTAATTATAAAGATCACTCTATTGTGAGTGAAGCTGTTACAGTACAGCCAAACGTTAAGAGTGATGCATTGCTCAACAGTCCAGACTCCTGTTAAATAGTTTTAACCTCCGTAGTAACAGCATCACTGACAAACAGACTGGCAACATTTAATCAAGCCAGTAGTAAGGTTTTTTTTAAAGATGGCTGAAAACTGGTGTTGGCCAAGAGTAAATGTAAAGCCAGTAGGTACAGATGTAAATTATTAATGAACTTCAAAGCCAAAGATATTGTCTTCTTTTTATTGCTAATCATCTGTTTAAGTTAAAATCCTTTTTTAGAGGCTGACTTATTCAGTTTAAGCAATACCCCTGACATTACTACCACCTGCAGGTGATGTTAGGTGCATCTTTTCCTCCATCTCAAGGTTAAGTTTGAAACAAATGGGCCAGTAAATACTGGGACTTAGTTGCATGTGTTTAACTTGTTAGCCTTTTATTTAAAGGAGAAGTTCGGTTTTTAACACTTTTAGCCCATTTTCTGTAGTGTCCAGGATGAAATTGAATGATCGACACCAACATTTTGACAATTGATCCTGTCTCTGGTTTTTGGCTCATTTAGAATCCACCCCTGGCTGCTTTAGAATGGCTTCCATAGAGCATGTCCGATAATGTCCTTAAAACAACCTTAAACGTTCTTTTTTTTAAATATGCTACTCACCGGGTCGTCAGCGCTGTTCAATGACGTTCCAAAAAAAGTTTCGTGAAGAAAAAACGTTCCTGTAGTGTTTTATTTAGCATTTTGTAAATCCCATTGAGTTCTGTTGGAATAGTCAATATTCCCTTGCCACCGGAAACGGAAATGGGGCCTGTTTACACAGTTGTAGTCTTTTCGCTTCACTCTGTGTACTCCGACGTCGAGAATCAAGAATCCACCTTTCGTATTCCATTTTCAGAGTTTTTTAAAGTGTTTAACAGAGACGTTAGCACCTCGACGTAGGAGTACACAGAGTGAAGCGAAAAGACTACAACTGTGTAAACAGGCCCCATTTCCGTTTCCGGTGGCAGGGGAATATTGACTATTCCAACAGAACTCAATGGGATTTACAAAATGCTAAATAAAACACTACAGGAACGTTTTTTCTTCACGAAACTTTTTTTGGAACGTCATTGAACAGCGCTGACGACCCGGTGAGTAGCATATTTTAAAAAAAGAACGTTTAAGGTTGTTTTAAGGACATTATCGGACATGCTCTATGGAAGCCTTTCTAAAGCAGCCAGGGGTGGATTCTAAATGAGCCAAAAAGCAGAGACAGGACCAATTGTCAAAATTTTGGTGTCGATCATTCGATTTCATCCTGGACACTACAGAAAATGAGCTAAAAGTGTTAAAAACCGAACTTCTCCTTTAACTTTAAAAAGTGGTTCCAGTAATATACAGGGACTTAGGTGTGAAAGAGGCTTTTCTTTAAGATGCTACTGCTCAAGGTGAGCTGGCGATATTGTAAGAATGAAAAGAGCAAGGAAACAGACGAAAATGCTGATACTGTCTTGTAATTTTTAACAGTTATACAGCAATAATTCTACTCCAAATATTGCCCTAATCTAAAGCACATTTGTCCCCTCAACATCCACAATCTGATCTTTCCCTGGATCCTCCAGGATCTCTAATAGATTGTGATCTACTGACTACAAAGCCCAGTGGACTTCAGCTAACAATAATGTTGAAGATGCCAGTAAGAGAGGTTTCAAAATTTGTGAAATGGTGCATTACTCTGCTGGCAGTGGAGCGGCCATTATAATATAGTTACAATGTGAACCAAAAAAAAAAAGATAGACATAGTGAGCAAGAAATTGTAGTACCAACTGAGTGTCGTTTAAATGCCTCAGTCTACCTACTGTAAATGGCTTAAAGTCTGCCAAGAAACTGTCCCTCACACCATTAACCCACTCCCAGCCTAACTGGCAAAACGGATTGAGGTTTTTATACCTTGATGCCAGGTTTCAGCCTGTTATTTTTCAACCTTATTTTTTACCGTTACATTAAGGAGCATTAGAGTTAATTTTAAGTTAGTGGCATGTTTGATGGTAAAGGAATATAACAATAAAAGTTAATCAGGTCTCTGACTCAGTTGCCGTCAAAGGAAAGAGATGGACAAAATAAAAGGAAACCGTGAAACTTCTAAGTGAGTGAAGTCCTGGAACAAAACATGGTGTTCTAACAAAATTACAACCTCTTCAACAGAAGTCGGCCACAAATAGGAAAGCTGTAGCCTTTGCATTTATGTGTGTCTCAAAAAGCAGAAGAAAAAAATAAAAATCACAGAGGAGTTCTTCTATGCGAACACTTGAACAGCGAGAACTGTCCCCAGTTTGTCTGACTCGACACAAAAGCCGACATGTCATTCTGTTTTCCTTTCGCCGCTCCTGAAGAACCCTGCTGAGGCATCAAAATGGCGTGGCGTGAGATTTGTCAGGGGTGCAAAAAGCTGACATGAAACCGCAAAATAACCCTTAATGCAAGGATTTTAATTTTTTATTAGATAGTATTTGAATCTTAGAAGAATTTATTTATCTTTTCACAATAATTTGTTATCAGGCGACACTTAAGCCATTCTTAGCTTTGATGGCCTCATTCATTTATGTCTTTCGTAGGTGCAGAAAAAAGGGAAAGTAACAACCCCATAAATTAACATTTTCTTCTTCAAATATCTTTTTCTGGCACTGAAAAAACACAGCTTAACCTTTGAAAATAATTCAAGTACACTGCGATAAAATCATATTTATTTGTTCAGCACAGATAAAGTCTACGATTTACAAAAAGGTATGGCATACAGAGCATCATGTAATCAGATGTCTCACTCACATTCATCAACAGCATAAATAAACACTTAGCCCATCATTCACAGCCTGTATTAAAGCACATATCTTTCTAACAATGTAATAAGACATTGGCCCACCCCTCCTTGTATTTGAAATATGTTTATTTTAAAAACATTATTTTGAATTTTTAAAACTGCAAGGTCTCACTTATTTGTAGAAAACAACAAGTAGAATTTCCTGTCTGGAATGTTTAATAGGCAGTCTTTTCCCGTCTTTTATATTACCGTTTTTGTTTGCTTTTTTATATGTTTAATATTCTATATGCTTGAATTTATGTTTATAGTCTGGCTCATTAGATGACCGGTAGTTTAGGTTCTGCTAAAAATACATAGTAATCAGACCTTCCAAAACCTAAAAACGAAACCTCTTAATTTAAAGTTCATGTGCAGTATCTGACCTAACTGGTTCCATTGGGAGTTGTCTCTGTGACTGATAAAATTCTAGGTCGTCTCAATCCAAGTGCTGCTGATCTACTTTAAATGGTTTGCCAGCATAGAAGTATGTCAGAAAAGCAAGCCAGAGAAAGCGAGAGAGAGAAAGTAGGTGCATTTTTACTGCATTAAAGCAATCATCTCAAGTATTTTTTATATCTAAAAAAAAAAAGAAAACGTTTCCTATCTATAAGTATGGGAGAGTTACAATAGAAAAATGATTTTGCAAGTAACCCCATTTGGACTTAAATCTAAAGCAAACCTATAAAACCACTGTTATAAAATGTTTTAGTTCAACAACATAGCTACTGTTGTTCTGAAAACTCATGATTTTTACACCGTGAGCTCTTCCAGCTATAAACATCCTTTATTTTTTTATTTTTTTTAGCATTTTTAACCAAGCAGGGCATGGAAATTTCCTCCTAGCCATCAGTGTCATTCCCGTGAGAACACGTAAGTTGATTGTTTCCCCCACAGGAAGAACGGAGTGAGTGTATGTGACCAACGGGAGCACTTTTAGGCACCATGGATTGTCCTCAAAGATGTATTGTTCTGAAGGGACTGTAAAATAAGTTGCTGTGCAATAGAATTCTTCTAAACAAAAAAGATCTAAATTACAATGCTTGAAGCAGAAACCTACAATTCAAAGGATGAAAAGAAAAACAACTTTATAAAGTTGAAAATGGATGTTTTTGTTTCTTTGACTGCTGCTGAATGTAGGCTGGATATCACTTGAGAACAAGCTGAGCTCAGTGATTAAAAATAAAAACATAATATAAATGTCCTTTGATAAACATGTAGACTTATGTTTGTGTAAACATGAAAATATTTAGATAGCAGCAGAGAAGATGGCAGAAACGGGAATGGATAGATAAGAGCTAATTATTTCATGACACCCATCATGTACGACTATGAATGAGAAGGAAACAGAGACCAAAACAGATTGAACAGTCAGAATCTAGCCAATGGTCGAGTCTGGGCGTGCCTGCACACATTCATCATCTTCATTGTGCTTCAATCACACAAGAACACAAGTGCAAGACAAAAAGGTAACAGTTTAAATTGTTCATTTACATATTTCTTAGTTAAGTTAAAGCAAAAAGGTGCCATCTGCTTTAAATAGCTGATAAAACTTCAAACACTTCAGCTACCAAAGGAGTAAAGCAAACTCTGGAACTGAATTATTTTAAAACAGTCACATGTCTTTTAATTTAGCCCTCACTTGCTGTCAAAGAAAACCACTTCCCTCAACAGCTGATTATTATTCGTTTTTAAATAAAAGGCAACTTTATAACCCAATATACTCAGAAACAGTCGTAGACATGCACACAAAGCATCGCTGATGCGACAGTGTGCAGTAGACGGTTGATAATATCATTGTATAAACTCGCTCACATAGCAGATATTACATTTAGGGGAGAAAAAAGGTCAAAGTGTAACATCTTCTTTGGCACATTACTGCAGATGAAATATAAAGCTAAGGAATGTTTGTTTTTAACAGGACTCCTGAAAGCTGGAAAAAAACTTTAGTACAATAAAAGTACAATTCAGTCTTATTTAAATGTTTTTCAGTTGTTTCTTTACATATTTATATATATAAATGCACAACAGGGACACCATTAACATGCACACAAATATTCAAGTCTTATACAAATGCTTTTGCATACTTTCACAATCACATAGGTCCACACTTTAAGATGCTTCCAGATCCCAAAGATGGAAAGGACACAACAGACTGTAAGCACAGCTAGATGGTACATTTAGACAACAGGGTGAATATAAAGCATTAAATACTTTACTTTCAATGCATTTTTCTTTTTCTGTATTTTTTTAGACCTAAAAAATACAGCCAGTGTAGTAACCCTGCTAACCCTATGTATAAAATGAATCTAGTCTGTACACTAGACGCAGGAAAAAACATATGCTTTCATGGTGTTGAAAACACATTATGCTACATATAAAATTAAGGTGCAACAAAACTGGTAAAAATGCAAATATAAAGGGAGAAGTGCCACAATTGAGTAAGATTAAAGATTGAAGAAGACTAATTCATTAAAAAAAACAACTGGAACCAAATTGTTTAATTAAACATGTATCTATAGTTGTTTAGATAGACTGAAATTTATTCTAGATTATTTAGAAAATAATACATCCAAATCTTATTTTATGCCAAAATATACAACTTATTCCGGTATGTACTAATACATATCAGTAACTGTCTCAAAAAGTCACTTTTTAAATGGGTGAATTTGTCAATGTACTAATTAGGCAGACCCCAACATCAGATTGTTTTATTGCACAGAAAATCAACTACTAACCAATCACTAGCAATGTTTGCCACTTCCTACCCAAATGTCTTCAGGGGTCTTTGATTATTAATGAAACATTAAATTACCATTTTAATGCATACACAATATTTGTATGTATTAATAAAGTAATTAATAAAGTAATAAGTAATAAAGTAGCCATGACTGAGAATTTAAAAGAAATGTTTCATTTTTTACTGTTATATAAAAACTAATTTAAAAAATGTAGTTTTGGACATATTAAATAATTCAAGAATCAGTACTTACTTTGTTTATTTAATGAGTTTACTGGATTGTGGCTCTTTTGCCTGAACATCACTGAACCTCAGATTAGATTTTTGCCAGTTAAGCAGTCGTACACCAAAGCTAGGTCCTTATAACAAATATTTGCAGTGTGCAAAACCCACAAATTCAACAGACATTTTAATAACATCAATAAATAACATTTAGTTAAAAGTTCAGGTTGGCTCCGCTGTTTTCTGCAGTCTCACTAAATCACATTGGCCCCTTGAACTGACTGGACCGGCATGTCTTGTATTTTGTTTGTGTTTTTTTTTTTTCAGTTTAATTCAACAAATTGTGTTAAACACAAAGGTCATGTTGAAAATGAAGCACATAAAACTTCATGAGAACCTTTTGGTTCTAGCATAATTTGGTAGTTTCTGCAGAAACAAGTCAAGTATTTAGTTCCAAAGACAGCAGATAAAGTTTTGTTGAACCTTTTGTTCAAAAAAGGTTCGTTTCCACAGAGAGGAGGCAAGGATTTCCTCCTCATACCAGAGCATTTCATCTGTCAGCTCCCCATCCATATCATCTTGTGTTTTCAACATTAAAAAAACACCTTGAAGGGCTAATGAGGCCCACATTCTGTTCCAGATTGCTCGGCTTTCAACTCTTTTCTCTCTGTCTCCATAGCCTTTAAAGGGAGAGCCAGAAGTAGCAGCAACAGAACGATACCATCTTCCATCTCTTAAAAGCACTTTTTAAGAAATTTTAAGAGCAGTCACTTTGGGCATTTTAACTCTAATGTTAGCTTGACACCAGGGTTTCCTTCTTCATTCGAGCTACACATGACATGTTGTACCAGCTCTCATATCCCCATTGTCATATCCATACCACTGCTTTGCACATCCCTTTTCAACAGAACCAACAAAAGCCTTTTTGGTTTTCTTGACTCCGAAGCCATCGCCGCTGCGCCGCAGACAGAAGGAGCAGAGCCGTTTGAGGCCCTTTCTGAATGCCGAGTTGGAGAGGCTGTAAATGAGACAGTTGCAGAAGCTGTTGCTGATAGCCAACCAGGTGGTAAGAAACGAGGCTACAGGGTGGTGGTATATCCCTCCGCTTTCCAACAGGAAGTACAGGATGTAGGGCAGCCAGAGGATGTAGAACACACTGGTTATTCGAAACAATACCATAGCATATCGCTTGTCTGGGTACGAAGACTGCTGATACTGAGGTTGGTGGTGCTGGTGCTTTTGTGGTTGCGTTAATTGGGGAAGCTGCCCTTGTTCTGCGTTGGTGCAATCCTTCATCACTGACCCCACAGCCATTCTGCCGCCCTGCTGCTGTTGGGGCCTGTACCGGGCGTGGCGCTCGCTGATTTCCCGAGTGTGCTGTCTGCAGATCTTGAAGATGTTGGCGTATGTGAAGCAGATTGTCAGAGCAGCTGGGGCGTAGAGCAGTGCAACAATGAAGGTAGTAAAAGCCGGACTAGTCCTCCACTCCACCGCACACCATTCTACCACGTCGCCGTGATACCCGGGCTTCCCCCACCCAAGAAAAGACGGGAGGAACACCAACGCAGAGTATAACCATATTAGAACGATGCAGCAGCGTACCCGACAGGGCGTCACTAGAGATGAATAAGTCAGTGGTTGTGTGATGGCTATGTAGCGGTCTACGCTCACGCATGCGAGCGATGCCATTGAAACTGACTTCAAAACTGACACCATGTACCCAAACACTTGGCAGGTCAATTTAGGGTCCAGTCCCTGCAAACGGTGGAGCAGAGACAGAGAGGGGAAAAGGCAGCTGACCCCCACTAGCAAATCTGCATATGCCATAGTCTGGATAAAAGCACTGGTGGTGTGCTGGCTGAGCAAAGGAGCACAGTGAAACACAAAGATCACCACCAAGTTTCCACAAATGATAAGGATAGCAAGGAGTAGAATAACAGATACCTCAAGCAGGCAGGTGCTGAAAATTTGGGAATAGCCTACTTCAAGTAAGCAGAAAGGAGCGGATACATTTGAGTCCAGTAAGCTTTGGTTCAGTGGATCCAGGGAGGAATTCATGATCTCAGGCATTAAAAGGCATAAAGAGGCCCTTAAAGGGTAGGATAAATCCAAAGAGGTGCTATTCGGTCTGGCAGGCAGTTGTTTTTATGAGCCGTTATGTTTCAGTTCAAACAAAGACCTCCATGCTTAATTTCAAAAGGGCAGATAAAGGTGAGAGAGGGTTCCCCGGTGTTGCCCTTAGAGCTGACGCACCTACAGCACTCTTGGTTAAAATCCCCTTCTGATGGTTGGTGTCTCAGGTGAAGGCACGGAAAAGCTGCCAGAAATGTCACTCTTGTGAAAATGAGGATGTCTTTAATGTCCGATCCAACTGCAGACTGTATCTCTTATCAATCTGTAGCCCATCAAGTCAGTGTAACAGTTTCCATCGAAAAGTCATTGTTTAATGACCTGCATACATACATTGTGGGAATGGCATAATATGCTTTGTTTCCTCTCCGTAAAACCACTTCCTTACTTTCGCCTCTGCTCTCCTTTTACCAGGCTTCCATCTGCACTTATTTTTGTGTCAGCTCCTCTTTGGTCCTTCGTTGTAAGATCCCAGCAGAACGCTGTTAGGAAGCCGATGGCATCGGGGGTCTACAGAGGGCAAAAATCAGTCCTCACAAAGGTGGAGTAAAACATTCCCGTAAGTCCATTTCAAGCCTGAAGAGCAGCAACTTTGTCTGGAGTTGAAATCTTAACGGCAGGCATTGCGATGCTGGGAGAATCCCCCCGGTTCATTTGTCCTGCTCTGCCGTCTCTCTTTCTAATACACACACACCCCATCTCCCTCCTTCTGCCTCTGTCTACAGAAACAGCAGCACTGAGGCCCCTCCCATAATCTATGCCTCCAGCCAATCATCATCCACAAAAACACGGGACCGTTTCCTTCCCCCAACCTCTCACACCTCCTTTTTTTCATGTAAAAGTGTGTCTAATAATCACACCAAGAATTAAACAGTTTGCACTTCTATAATTAGTAACAGTAACAGTTTGAAACATGAAAAGTCATCTTTTAGAAAAAAATAACAGGATGAGTGCATCTAAGAATGATTAAATCAAGCTTATCTTTAATAACAAATGTAGCTTCTTAAATAACATTAAGAATGCTGAATAAGGTCTTACTAAAGTAGATTTAAGGTCAGTTTTTATAGGATAAAGGGCACTGAATCAGGCGGGCTTTGAGGAAAAATGTCTTAAAAACAGATTAACTGTAATTAATTATTAAAGGTACTATAATCAGTCATAACCAAAATTTTAAACATATAATGTCTCACTTATGGCCTCAAAAAAGAATAAAATGTAAATTATTCACAAAAATAAGGTGCTACTATGTGTTTTGTGCCATGAATTTAATTAGTACTATGAAATAAGTAGGAAGCAAAATCCATATAATATTGCAATGCATTTTTAATTGCATTCAAACCATATCAAGTACGGGTTTTTTAACAAAGAATGATCCAATAAAAATAGAGCTTGAGTTCATAACTCCTATTAGAGACTGATCAGAAGTAGAGTTGTTTTTTCTATGCATCTACTATTTCTCAAACAGCAGAAAAATGAAAAGGTCAAATAATACAACCATTAAATACCTAAAACACACAACAAATTTAAGAATGCTTGCTTTCATTTTGGTTAAGTCAAACAAAAATAACTACAATCAAATTCTGTAAATATAGAAGTGTAGGAAAGAATTGTTACATTTTTATCAGGTTATTCATTTTTGTTTTCAAATTCTAAGCAAATACTAAGACATTGTTCCTCTATGGACTTCCTCTTAAGTTTTATTTATGATTTTTTTTCTTCCTTTTTTTAGAAATAAAGATTCAATTAAAGGCTGTTATAATATGACAAATTAAGCTCTAATCATTTATCTTTATAAATGTTTTACAGTGACTGTTCCTTTTTTTACATCATATAATCCCTACGATTAATATTTAAAAAGAAAGATATATTCTTGCATAATAGTCTTTAAACAGAAAGCTGCATAATTCTGCTAAAAATCAGAACTGGCAAAAAAAAAAATGTAAAGCAGTAAAAACATTTCAATTGCTGCATGAAAATCAACAGCGGATAAGTAGATACATGAAATAATGTTGGCTAGGTAACGAATTTGCTTTGGTCAGGACCTAAGAATGTAATTTTTAATTAATCCTACTTTTTCACACAGTCTTAAAACAAAACAAACACCGTAGCCTACATGTTTACTGCTAATTTTTAGTAATTAAAGGCAAAACGCTTCAGCCATTCTAACTAAAACACGTGATTTCAATTACAGTATCACATGGGATTGAAGTGCTAAAACAATATGGAAATACACTCATTTCGTATAAATAATATATAAAGAATGAAGTAACATTTAAAGAAAAAAAAACACATTTGCTTGACAAAAAGCAGTACAAAAATCCAGAGGGCCCAGAGATGATTAAAATAGTTTTATATAGATGACATAGAAAGACTGAAATCACTAAGGAGTTTCTTATAGACAGATTTTATTGTGGATTTTCAAAGGCAAATATCCTCTTGTAAATTTTCTTTAGCTCTTTCATTTTAGTTTGTTAGCCTAAATCTGATCAGAATTTTGTCACCGAATCAAATATAAAACAGTTTCTATATAAATAATGTTTCTCTTCTTTTTGTTTTTAAGTTAAAAAAATTATTCAGATTAATCTATTACTGAAAGAATCGTCAACTAATTAGTAATCGATTAATCGTTAGAGTATAGACTGTAAAACATGCCTTTAGCTAACAGAGCAACACACAGAGTAGTAATCATTTCAACATTGTAAAAAAAAATACATAAACATTTTCCATTTATGGAAGGAAAAAAAACAATAACTTTTTCTTTCGTCAATATGCACCATCCAGAACTCCTCAAGTTTAAATGTTTAAGTATCACCTGGTTTAATTTCATTTTAAAAAATCTTCTTTTGGGAACCGTTAGCAATCAGATTATTAATCCATTAATCAATAAAAAAAAAGAACAGATTAATTGATTTGCAAAATAATTGCAACCCTATTTTGAATGCATTTAAAGGACGGATCTTTTTCCAGATTTCTGTTGTACTTGACCTATTAAATACCATTCAGACATGACCTACGAAAAAAAAAAAAGAAAAATCTGTCCCATTTCGGGGAAAAGAGCATTTAAGGAGTTTAAGGTGGATCAAAATTTTAACTATATTTTGAATCTATCAATGTGCACTTGATTTTATTTATGTTGCTCCTCTAATAAGATGAGCCCCACTGACAGAGCATGATCTAATTATTTTATCACCAATTTCTCAACACAGCAGGGCCTTTTTTTTTTTAAATCACATGGGCAAATCACCAGCTTTGCTTAGAGCCTAATGAACATTTGTGAGCCTAATTACTCTCACTCCCTTCTAGCTCACATGATGAGCAGATTACATTGAACTTGCCAAATTTAGCAAATACAGCAAGTAGTAATTACTGTCAGATTTAGCGCAGCACTTTCTGTGTCCCATCCCTTAAGAATTTCTGAAGACATTTTGCCTCGTGCAAGGAAATTTCAAATAGTGTGTTGTAGACTTAAAACAAAACTCAGATAGCCTTGAACACACATGCAAGCGTGCATGCTTGCATACTCCCTCCGTCTGCACCTTTCTCCCCAACAACCCAGACACTCTCCCCTGCTTTCACGCACCTCCTCAGTGCGCTCCACGAGGAGCTAAAAATAGATGACAGTAGGACTAAAGGGCTAGAAGAAGGGAAGGAAGAGGGGGTAGAGAGATGAGAATGGAAGTCGAAACAAGCAGCTCATCAAGAAAGATGGAGGACATGGACAAAAAGAATAGAAAACGGTGCAAGGAAAAACAGTTGTAAAACAGGAGAAAAATAAAGCATAATGTCATATCACTTCTATCAGTAAGTCAGAACTATTTACAGTGTGAACTATGACTCCTTATGTAAGACGTCCGGGACCTAACACAGCTGGCAGCCAAACTGCAACTTTATCCCACTGTGTAGCACAACAAATCGTATTTCGACATGAATATACATAAATAATCAATGATGTGTAAGGAGTTAGTCTATATAACAGAGTGGGATTTTATACTTCTGCTAAAGTTAGGTGAGCACAATTAATAAACAAATCACTATTGTGACAGACTGGCGACCTGTCCAGGGTGTACCCCGCCTTATGCCCATATTCCTCCATAGATAGGTACCGGCCCCTCTGCGGCCCTGACGGAATAACTTCCTTACTAATAATCAATAATGCAGGGTTTACTCCTACAGCCAGGACTTACCTGTCAAACAACTATACAATGTAAGATTTACAGCTTAGACATTAATAAAAGCTACAGCATGTAGCCACATGGTGTTCAATTCAAATTCAACGCCATGTGAATTGTAAAGTTCCTTGAGATGACATGTTGTGAATTGGCACTATATAAATAAACTGAAATGAACTGAAACACCAATGCAAGACTCTTATTTACACATACGAAGCGAATAAAAATCAAGCTTAAAAACATGTCTTAACTCTCTGTATTCCCAAACTTGTTCTATGTTGTGTGGAAAAGTTTTTTTCCAAAGGAAGACAGTTTTCTTCATTGTCATCATTCTGTGTGCATTATGCAGACGTTGAGTGTAGAAGTTTATATGCAGCATTACAGCATTGGACAATTGGTATTTGGTTGCAGATGACAGTTGAATGGCATGGCATCGTGCTCGATAACTTGTACAAAAAAAAAAAAAAAACATTTATTTGAATCAACAATAAAGGTATGCTGTTGCGGATCAACGACTATATATGGAAATTTTATTTAAAAAAGGCATTAAAAACTATTAGTTTACCCATTTTATTATTGTCTAACCTACTTTGGTCACTTTACTTAATAGTCCCCATTTACAAAATGTTGTTTTGGTCAAAGTGGCAATACTGTTCCATACATCAAAACTGTAACAGTATAACTTTTTGGAAAAATCAAAGTTTCTGCTGTTATGTAAAGCACATACAGAAGGTTTTTGTACACGTTAGCATAAGGTTTCATAGTGAATACCAATTTCTAGTGGCATTGCAAGAAATGTACAGTTTTGAACATTTCTACTAGTATTGTATCCACTGGGTTCTTAATTTAAATGCAGAAGTTGGTACTAAAAAACGTATTCTATGGAGTTTAAAAATCATTTATGTACTTTGATTTTTGCTTTGTTTTTTTTGTATCCAAAAGATTTGAGGAATTATATTCAACAACAGGCGAGTGCAGGGAGTGCACAGGAGCTATGTTTGTTGCTTGTTTAGGTGCAAATAAGGTTTAATCATTACGTTTTGAGAACTTAGTAAATTGCTTTGCAAATGCAGACATGATTGTTTAGTTTCCTGTTAGAGGGATGCAAATTCTGTAGAGTGACCAGCTCTGGATTCGGTTTCCAGAAAAGAGAATAAATTGATCATAATGGGTATGTGTTTGCTGTAACATTTGCAGCAGACAGGAGTCAGATACCGTGTTAATTTGTGGTAAAAGACAACTGCCTTGGCAGTTTGTCCAACATACTGCCATTGACACCCTTCATGAAAGCCTGGTTTATATGCCATGCACTGAACATAAGTGGGTCGACAGCATGCAGACATGCAGTCACACACCTCCGAATCATCTGAAGGCAGCAAATCATTTTGCTTAGGAAGCATGTTTTTAAATCAAACTTTTTCCTTCCACTCAACCAAAAGCACTCTATGGACAGCCATCATTAGCGAAGGCCCACTGTGTCTCTCCCTTCTTGTTAAAGGTGACAATTTCCCCCAAAGGGTGGAACATGACACACAAATAGCATAGCATTTGTACATTTAAAAGAAACCCTTTTTTATATGTTTTTTTTTTTTATTGGTCACATGTAACTTTAAAACTTTTGCTCGAAGGTGAATTCTGTTTTATTTAGTGCAAGGCCTAAAAACAAACAACAAAATAATGACTTTAAAGTAATAAAAACAGCTATTTTTTTCTTAATAGCTAGAATACATAAACCAATTCATTTATATTTAACTGTTCTAAATGCCTGATTCAGCTCCATCCTACTGATAATCGGAGAGCAGCTGTAATATGAACCACAACATGAGATCCTACTAACATGCAGCCACCACCACCAACATCTATTTCTTCTAAAAGCAGTTTTAGCAGTAGGATTTTATTGGAGGCATCAGAGGAAGGGAGGAGTAATAGAACTTTAAATTTTTTGACACAAGTCAAATAAATATGAAATATTTACTGAGAAACAGCAGGTGACACATAAACTAAAATACCTACAGCTTACCTTTCAGTTTAGCTGACATGCTGGATTACTTAAGACAAAAAAATATTTTACACACAAATGTGTAAACAGTTCTACTTTAGTAAAGCAGCATTTATTCTAAAACAACTTTTTTACATCCCCTGCATTTCAAGTGAGACTCAATGTGAGCACATAACAGTATGTCTGTCATATAAAGGGGGTTAAATAAGAACCCACGGGTTCACAGTTAAAGATCTGTTGCCTCTTTGTCTATGAGGGTAAATCAGATTTGAACAGAGGAAGATGGTTATAAAGCCGGCTGAAGGCAACGAAGAGATACAATCAAAGACGAGGCTCAACAATAAAAGCACATGTTGCAAATTAGAACAGTATAGCCATTGTATGCAGTAGAGAGGAAAAATACATTATTTACTGCTGTAAAAATATTGATATGATAATAGGTAATATTTCCATAGTATGATACAGTACAATTATCTACATAGTTTTTTATTTACCAAACATGTTGGTAAATGACACATTAACCAGCATATCGCCTTCTTTTTTCATAAAGTATGTAACATAAAGCCTAGAGATCAGTTACTTATCAATGTGCACCAAAAAGCTCACAACAGGCAAGGTTAGGAAAGCAGAAGGTGAAAACAAGGCAGCCGCTCAGAAAAAGTTTACACTTTTCTATCATTCTTGTTCAAAGTTAACAAGCAAAACAAAAACAAAAATCCGACTGAGTACGTCTGCTGCTGAAGTGCGTATCTCGAATGCTTAAGAGTCTCTGTAATGAATTCCTTTGGTGCCTTCTGTCCAGTGGCTATTCACTGTTATTGAAGTCAAATTTAAAGAAGAGATTCCTTTCATACCATCCATGCCTAGAGGAAAATAACAGGAGTTCTGTGACATTTAGCTGTAAAAACTCCCTTATAACTGACTTTTCCCTGATGATCAGTACTTAAATAAGATTTAACAGGTATATAAGCACATGCTTCATGGATATACGGTGATGAGAAAAGATCTGAGAAGGAATTGGAATGAAAGAAATTAGAAAGGCCTGGATGTCACCTCCTGGGAATGCTTTATGGAGAGTTGCTTCTATATAAGCGTTTGTAGTGATTTTGTGTTTCAACTGTTTGAAATTAGCTTTTTTTTTTTTTAAAGCATGGCTCGTTTCATAAAATGGGATCCTCAGCTTAAACAGAAATATCAGCCCTATTATTGACAAGTGCAGAGGAAAAACTGATTTCCCTAGCAAATCTCCCCTCACAATCATAAAAGAAGAGTTAGGAAAATTACTTGTTTGTACATAGGTGATATCTATATTGCAGAAAAAAGTACAATTTGAATTTTCATTGAGCAAAGAAAAAGCTTTTCTGTTCTGGACAGAAGGTGATCCGACACACTTATCCATAATACCATGAACATCACAAGTTTAAAAAAACATGTGAGACAAACATCTTATGAAAGATGGCCATTGGCGGACCCTGAGGTGTGCTCCTAAATAAGTACAAAGAAATCAGGATGGTTGCTACAAAGAACAATAGTAGCAGTTTTCAAAATGGTGAAAAAGAGAGAAAAAAAATGAAAGATGTGTTTAGGAAAATATCTGATTCATGAGCATCCAACTTGGCTGTCATAATTTAGAGAAACACACCAGTTCTTTTTCAGAACCAGTACCACCAGCTCCAGTTAAGCATAGAGAAGCATTCAGTTGGAAACTTGCCATCAACTCCAACTTGTTTCACATTTCCCATTGAATCAAAACCAAAGCAAGATGCTGCCACCACCATGCTCCAGCATTGAGATGGATTGCTCAGTCTGAGGTTAAACAACTTGATTTCGACCAGCAAGTCTAATGTTAGTCTCATTGGAACAGGAAAACTTCAACATTTACCCCACTTTTATTATGCGTTTCATACAAAAAAAGAATAAGCAGCTTATGTGCAAAGTTGTGCCAATTATCAACATTTCCTCTGCGTAGTCCTACCTTTGTGATGAGAGTTCGGTATTCTTCTACCAGGTGGTCGTTGTTATGGCAACCTGCCAGGAGCTGCCACACCTCCCCACGGAGTGCCTCAGGGATGCCGCTCCGCACCAAAGCTGGCAGCTGTTTCGGTCGCACCGACAGGTTCATGTGCCTAGAAGAGACAAAATGGAAACAAAAACCAATGATGTTAAACCACCATACTTTTCTTTTTTGCTTCTTTCCTCATTTCAAATTAGTTTGGCAGATTCTATGCTTATGTTGCTGTTTGGGCAAACTAAAGTGTTTTTCATGGTCGTATAGAATAGAGTTTTATCTCCACTGACAGTTTATATGTACAGGATTATAAGAATGAGGGATCCTTATGAAACCCAAGACAAATAAAGAAAGATTTAGCTGCAGGAGCTCTCACATTCCGCTAAAGGATGCAGTAAATCCTGGATACAGACATTATTTAACACAGCTACAAGCTATTTTTTGCTCATGTAGGCCCTAATATTCAACTTAAGACAGCGCCTTATTTACCCTTTAGTGTAGCTGTGCTTTATTTCACCAGTCACCCATTTATGGGAACGGCAGTAAAACAATAAATATAAAAGGCGGTAAATCAACTGATGCACAGTTTAATGTTTTGCTTCTTTCTTGTAAAACACATTTAAATGTTTTATATGCCAGGAAGCCATTTTTTCTAAGGCAGATGTGGAACAATTTAGGAATCGTGTAACTCAGTGTTGTGACATAGACATTTCTCTGCTTCCTATTATTTTTTTTTGCCATGCTTATGTTTAAGATCATCATATAATTTTTTAAATTCCAGATAATAGTAAGTTAAGGAAAAAAAACAGGCTCTAAAATGCTGATTCCAATTACTGAGGGGAAACAGTTGTACAAACAAATCTTTTCTACAGAGGTAAAGTAATCCTCCACCTGCTAATTCTTTCACCAAAACCTCTAAAATAGAACCTGGCTGACAACATGAAGGAAGCTAAAAGAGAAAAATGTCACTGATATTTTAGTTTGAAAAGGATCAAACTCTCTAAGGCTCCAGTTAAATAAAATGTATCATTATTCACCAATAAAGACAATGTGGTGAAATGTACCACCTCAGCTTATAATTATTATTAGTAGTAGATATAAGCTGTTAAATTATGTGTAAAGAAAAAATAAAGCATAAACGGAGACAATCTTTAATGAGGCAAATGCTTTCTCACAGCACTGGAATCTCAGAATCCCTTTACCCATCTTCCATAATTTACCCAAACCTTTTTCTTTTATTGTTTTCAAGAGGTCACGTTACATAACTCATGGTATTTTCTACAGACAGAGCAAAGGTAATTTTTATTTGAGCGTGTCCATGCATGTGATGCAATCACAGCCAGGTTTTTGTCCTCAGGGAATAAAAAAAATAAAATAAAAGAAACTGTAAAGCTCCTTTCTGTGACTTGCTGACCTGCTTCAGCTCACATGGCAAGAACACAGCCTCTTTATTTACGAACAACCAAAAACAAAAAAAAGTATAATGATAAACTAACCCAAAGGGTTGGGCTGATATGATTCTCGTCTTATGATTCCTTTTCAAATTTCAGGTTTATTTTCATCTGAGACCAAACAAAAATCCACACAGCGCCATGTTTTATTTTACACCTTTAACAGAAAAAAAAAACTTTAAATCTTAAGTCATAATAACTAAAAGAAAATTAGAAAAAGTAAAATTAAAATGAAATGTAAATTGAGTTACAGATAAAAACAGAAGTAAGAGCTGATCAAAAGTTTGTACTTTAAATGATGAGTGGTGTTTGAATTCTTTTCACATACTGTGACTTAATGAATTTCTGAGGCAATAGCTCAATCTGTTTGCACACATAATTATGCTCCCCTGTTGGGCTATTATATAACATTTATCAGCTTCAAACTTTATTTTTCAGTTACTTAAGCATTTTGTGTATTCAACACAATAAGCCAACGTGACCAGAAGTATGATATTGTGCATGGGTGAAATAGGGAAACGAGGATGTAATGGAGCCGAGAACTCTTAGCAGAGGTGTGAAAAGAAAAGTTCACAATGAGGAGTGAAAAAGAAAAAAATATAATAATTTGGGCAACCTTTTTTGGTGGGATTCTCCATCGTCTTAAGTTATCAGTAATGTTATATTTCTCATTTTATTCTGCTCTTATTTTGACTGAGCATGACCTATGGGGCAGCCGCTATACTACAGTGCCCATGATGCATTTCAATCCCGTTTCTGGGAGCCTTTTTGAAACATGGAGCCACTCTGTCACATAAAATTGTTGTAATATGTAAATTAATTGAGAATCTACCTGAATATTTTAATTTATAAGTCATCCTGGAGTTTAGGTCGCAGCCCCGGGGCAAAACATGTAAAAAGAGCATCTTATCGTCCAAATAAAATACAGTATGTGCATTCCATACAGAAAAATCAAGTGTAAAAGAAGAAGGTTTAAAAGGGAAAAGATACCCACCATTTGGACAACAAGTCTCCCCACGTCTCCAGGATCTTCTCTGCACACTCCTTTGAAACGTCCCCAGATCCACTGAGTAATGGCTCGTCGTTATCTGAACACAACGCAAATAAGGAGCAATTATTAATTTGTCATGAAAAAAATATATATATATGAGGAGTCAATATAAATCTGACAATCGAAATTTTTAAGCAGAGCTTTATCAACTATTTTTAAAATATTTTTAAAGATACATTGTATGGTATTAAGTAGAAAAGAAAAAAAGAAAGGTTACGTCATGGTTATAGCACCAAGAGATACAAAATAAGCCTACTGTATGACAAATTATGTCTTTTTGTTGGTTTTTCTAACTCTTACAGTCCAGTAAAAGTCCCTGTCTAAAACCTGCCTGGCTGTTATGTACCCAGGACAATACAGAACAAACAGTTCTGTTAGATTTCAACTCCTCTCCAGACAACCGTCTAAATTTGGTGCTGCCTCACAGGAAGGTTTGATTCTTCAGTGAAGTTCTGTATAATATATAAGATGAGGCTAAGGAGGTCAAGGCTTAGCGGTTCCCGACACTCTTGTGTTAACAAATTCATCTCCTACTTGGATTCAGTTTTCTGTAACAGAAAGATGTCTGATCACCTTCCTCTTCATCATCCTCGGGTGGCGAAGGAGCCATGGTGCCGGGCCCAGAAGAGAGGATGCTAGGACTAGCTGTGGTTTTTCTTTTTTCTCTCTCCGTCTCACTTTCCAAACTCACCACCTCATAAAGTGTGTCAGAGGAAGGACTCTTTCGTTCTTTTCGCTCCATCTGAGAAGAGAAAGTATTGAATTAATAATGGGAAAAGATAATGTGATGCTTTTTTTCCTTTCCAACCCATCTTGCGGTTAAATGATTAAATCAGTAAAGTATTTTCAACAGACATGATCCAGTTTTCATTAGAGAGAGGTATAGCTCACCATTATTTGTATTGTACATAGCTTTTTAAGAAACTCATATTCAAACAAAAATGGATCATGCTCTGATCAAATGAAGCTATTATCTTATCTGCAGTGGAAAACTAACATGTTGCTTTAATTTTCCATAAATAAAATCTACTTGGTCCTGTAGTGTGAAGCTGATGGCTGGTCAGGGAGAGGCAAAGATCACAAATAACTTCTATCCTCTCCATTTATGTCTTTTGTACTGTTGTATATTTAATTATTTACAAAAATGGCCCTACAAAGAAGCTGTCCATCACTAATATTGGAACAAAAAATGCACTAATTATATTTCCGTTGTTTGGCTCCCCTGCTCTCAGTCCCTCTAATGAGCTCTTAGCTTCACCTTCAAGGATCAAATATTTTTCGTTCATACAAAATGAAGATTTTATTTGGCATTCTCAAAACAGGTAACAGTGCCATCCTATCACATGACACATCTGGCACATTTATTTAAACCAATATTATACCATATACCGATATTAAAGACACCTTCATCATGAATGTATTTAATGCAATGAGGTTTAAGTTGGAGAAACAATAACTGGACAGCAAAGTCATCATGTTATAGCTTATTGTTAATACAGTCAAACCAGGTCTTATACAGATATATACATTAGGGCTGCAACTAATGATTATTTTGCAAATCGATTAATCTGTCGATAAATTTTTCGATTAATAATCGGATAGCCAAAGGTTCCTTAAAGAAGATTTTTTTCTAAATGAAACCATATGAAACTTAAAGAAACTTTTAGAGCATACTGACAGACTGATTTTTTTTTAAATCTTCAATGCAAAATGTTTACATACTTTTTTTTTTACAATAAATAAATATGATATAATTACTGCTCTAGTGGGTTGCTCTGTCAGCTAAAGGCATGTTCTACAGTCTCTATACTCCAGTTAATGATTAATCCAGCTAAATTAGTTGAGGATTTTTTCAATAATCGATTAATCACCATTATTCTGATTTATTTTTTCAGCCCTAATAGATCCAAAGAGTCATTTGGGTAAAGCTAGTAAGTGTTTAGAGTTGCAAATATTACATGAACTTTCAATAAAACACAATTATATATATATATCTGTTTAATCAAAAATAAAAAACATGTATTAATATTCATTAGGGCTGCAACTAACAATTATTTTAAAAATCGATGAATCAGCCGATTATTTTTTCGATTAATCGATGAATCGGACAAAAAATATTTTTTATATTAACCTCTTTATTCCAAAATAAACATTTTAGACAGAACAAACAAGCACACAAGTACAGGTTGCTCATTAACTGTACTGGTGCAACATGAAAAATAAATGTTTGTGTTAAAACTACGCAAACTTACATGAGAAATGTAGCTGTACATCCAAAAAATATAGGCTACTTTGTTTCATAAAGCGCAAAAAAGACAGGCATTTTTGTTTTTAAAAGCCCCTAAGGGGTTCAAACAATAGGCCCCCCCATTTCATCAAATGAGTTTTTTTTAGACTAGAAGAGTTCTGCCTTTTAAGACAGGAAAGTATAGCAGTTAAAGTTGCTACTTGAGAAAATACTGAACCATAGAGATAAAAATAGCCCTGTGATTCAAATTATTAATTGTATTTGGAATAAAAATGAGAGAACTAGGGGTGCTAAAAAACACATCCTCCAAAGACAGATATTTACATGGGAATGTGGCATATAATTAATTGACATATTACTGATCTTGCTGGATTTTATGGTTTACTTCCATAAATTGCAGGATCTTCTTTACTTTATCTTTGCCGGAAGATTTAAACTTTAAAAGCCTGCCTTCATAATTTGCAAGTTAATTTATTTATAAAGGCTATTTTAATTATTGTGATCAATTTGCGCGGTCAATCCCGGCACATGCGCGCTTCATTTGCAGTCTGGACGCTGAAACATCATGCGGCTCTGACTGCAGCGCTGTGAGGGATTCTTGCAGGAGAACGGGGTTGGGATGGGGGAGGCGCCTCACGGCAGCAGCTGCCGCTGGAGGACAAGATTAGGAACGATACATGCTTTCACGTAAGAGTCTCCAAAAGACGCCAGTGACACCGTAAAAAGTCGCCAGATTTGTCACTAGTCGCTTTTTTTTTAAAATAGTCGCTGGAGGGGTCTGAAAAGTCGCTAAATAAAGCGACAAAGTCGCTGAGTTGGCAACACTGCGCACCTGCAGCGCTGGCTCGCTCTGCCGTAATTTTTTTTTTCTTCCCCCGTTTTAGTCAAGTGGATGTGATGACGGCGGCGGCGGATGACGCATTAATCGCGCGACACAACTAATCGATGAGAA
The DNA here is from genome assembly GCF_000732505.1 of Cyprinodon variegatus. Taxonomy (NCBI): domain Eukaryota; kingdom Metazoa; phylum Chordata; class Actinopteri; order Cyprinodontiformes; family Cyprinodontidae; genus Cyprinodon; species Cyprinodon variegatus. The sequence goes on along the minus strand of NW_015150680.1, from coordinate 366,510 downwards.
AATTCGTTGCCAACGCTTTTAAAAGTCGATTTTTATCGATTTTATCGATTCGTTGTTGCAGCCCTAATATTCATTAAAAAATAGTAAAAGAAAGAATACTAATCCTCCGAAATCCCTTTTACAAGAAGTATAAATTAATCAGTAGTGATTTTCTTTGTATGAAGGTCTGGTTGTAGAGACAAACCTGTCGTAGTTTAAGGTAGAAGGTCTCAGTGTAGCTACGCTTGCTAAAGGGCCAGAAGAGCCTGTCGTTTGGAGAACACACTCTGACCCTCGTCTCCAGCAGAAAACGGACCGGTTCCTCCACCTCAGTTATCACCAGATCCACTGCAGTCGTCATGTACATGAACTTATCTAAAAACAACCAATGCAATGTCAACCCCAGTTAGAGACACCCTGATTGCTTCCAGGGCATATTTCACCAATTGGAATAGAAACATGACCGCATTATCAAAATACAATCCTTTTCATAAGCTTAAGAACAAGTAGGTCTTATCTAAACCTTGAGAGTGCATTTTTGGCTCTTACCTTTGGGCGTTTCCTCGTTCACAGCCTGAAACTGAGGCGTGTTGGGGTTCCAGCTTCCTGTGATGATGTAAGACTTCCCATCTGAGCTTTTTCCCATTGACTCCTGTTTGGTACAAAAGCTGGAACAAGTTGGCACATACACAGACACACAACACACAAAAGAAGCTAAAAACAGTCACCCACCAGGTCCAGCAGGTGCATGTCGCTGTTCTTGACATTTCTCCCCGGGCTGAGCAGGAGTCCAAAACATCTGGAGAATAAACAGGCAAGTGAATTTAGAGGAAAAGGGTGACCAGATTACGATTACATAGGGGAAAAAACAACACAAAGGAGGAAAAAAGAGAAAAAATGAGGCATGTAATAATAACTCTTTTAAAGGTTACATAAAAGAGAAGAAATATTTTCTTGAACAAATGGTTTAACACAGTCCAGGTCACGGAGACGACTAAACACATTCTTCTAGTCCTCACCTCCTCTGACATTATGAAACAATAACTCAAGCAGAAAATGGAGGTCTACTGGGGATGCTGCAATTTAACAGATTTATTAAAGCATGAAAATGAGAGGCTGTGAGACAGAACCGCCTAACTTCCAACATTTACAGCTGCCCTGGAACATTTAAACCGCAGGACAGACGTTAAGATGTCCTAAGTTTGTCAACTATAACCTGCCGACCGTTTGCTTAGTGATATCTGGTTTAAGTTTAGGTGGCAGATGGACCAGAAAGAGGAATATCCTGCTTTTTGACTAATTATTACTCCGTTTTTTAATTGTTGCAGAACTTCTTTAACTTGGGTTCTCCTGTGTGACCTGGTTAGAAACATTTATCTGAAGCCTAAAAACCTGAGTAACATTAAAAAGTAACTAAATAAAAAGACTTCAGTATGATGTCAATCATGAGCAGAAACATTGACTTAAGTCTCCCAGAGGTGTTTTGTGTTTTTGCATTCCCTGGACAAAGAAAGTAGAGCTGCTGCAGTTAAGGAACTACTTGAAAACAATAGATGTCCCCACTGACTCATGGGGGCTCCAGAGAGTCTCTGCATTCTGACATTCCTTATTCATTTTTCCTCTGCCAACATTATGGGAACAAGTGTGCGCATAGAATGTGAAAAGAACAAAATTGGGAAAAATGAAAACTGTGTTTAATGCGACACAAATATTCAAACATTTATATACAGGGCCAACCAATATTTAATCAGGATTTATTTTTCCAGGAATTTTTTGCGATACATCAACTGAAAACTGCTAATTCATAAAAAACCTTAACTGAGAAGTTCAGCAAGAGAAGCATTAGTAATTATTAAGGAAAAGAGGATATTCTACATATATTAGGGCTGCAACTAACGATTATTTTTGCAAAGCGATTAATCTGTCGATTATTAATAATTGGATAGTAAACAGTTCCTTAAAGAACTGTTTTTTTTTTTTTTTCAATCAAACCAGGTGAAACTAAAACTTTTCCGCCGGAGTAGTTCTGGATAGAGCAGATTGACAGACGAAAATGGTTTCTATCTTAAATGCAAAATTTCAACATATTGTTTCTTATAATTTTTATATAATTACTGCTTTAAGTTGGTTGCTCCGTCACCTAAAGGCACATTTTAGGGTCTCTAGACTCCTTTTAATGATTAATCGATTACTAAATTAGTTGATGAATATTTTAATAATCGATCAATCACCATTAATCAGATTTTTTTCAGCCCCAATATTCATATCAGAGATTTTCAATCTTTAAAATCCAAAGAGTCATTTGGGTACAGCTAATAAGTGTTTAGAGCTGCAAACATTACATGAACTTTCAATAAAACACTTATTTTGGTCAAATATCTGCTGCAGGAAATCTGCTGCCATTTCAAACAACCAACTTTTTTTGTACATTTAGATTTTAAAATGGATTGCATTCTATAAGATATTATATGGTGTAAAAAAATAAATACCGGTAAATAAAGCACAAAAAAAGGACAAAATTTCCAAGATAATGACAAGAAAAAAATGTTTATGTCATTCTATTGTGAAAAGTTCTAATTTCTTTAAGGAATCCCCCCAAGCTTCTAACATTTGTATTTGCCTTTATACTATTAATAAAAAAAACACTTGTTGACTTATTTATAATTTTTAGCCACAGAGCAATCTGCGGCACTGGAGCCGGATTTGTGAAGCTGGTTAGAGTTGATGGCCATTCCTTGATCTTTATAATATCATTTAAATGCAACACGAAAAGGACAACTTTAAAGGTTGCAATAAGTTAAAATGGTCTATTCAAAGACTGAGTTTGGCTAAATAAAAATACTCTTTTTCACACTTTAAACTAAGAAAGAAAAAATGTGACAAACCATTTTATTTTCCTATAGCTTCATAAAGATGTTGCCCATATTACATACTGTCGAGACACATAAATGTGACAACGTAAAAATCGAGAGTAAATGATACTTAATGTAGGCAATACATACTGAGTGCCTGAAACTGTGAGTGTTTGGAGGTGTGTTTTACCTCTCGATTGCCAGCTCCTTGTTGGAGGTCTGCTGAACGTAAATAACTATTTTCTTGTCCAGTCCAGCCCGAAGCTTGAAGCTTTGTTTGTCCTTGTCTTTTGCAACAGCACTATGGATATAAGAGAAAAACAAACAGCTCCAACAATGTTACTCTTCATACATTTACAATGGCAACTATTCAAAGAATGTTAAATGAACGTGTTAACGAGTTAAATGTATATAAACTTACTGAACAACTGGGTAGTCTGACTGGGGTTATACTGTTTTAAAGCAAGTCAAGTTCAAAATAGATGCATTAATCAAAATCAAAGCCACTTTCAAACAGGCCTTAATCATTGTCCGGCTCTAAATCTTTTCCTGCTCATTTATGGATCTGGACCAGAACCAGGCTTTGGACAGAAACAGTTGTCAACATTCTCCAAGCCCCCGCTGATATAAATTTTGGGGGAAATACCAAAGAAAATCTAAATCTGACTCAGCCAAGTTGAAACAATATAAATCTCTTTGAAATATATGGCAAATATTTCAATATGGCTGTGAATTCCAGGATGTACTCTGATAATAAAAACATGCCTCCTTTTGAATTACGACTCATAGAAATCGGTTGTGGAGAGGCTTTCCAACTAAGGCACATTTTTAATCCACAGGGCCTCGAAACTGAACAGCCTAATAATGACACTATGCTGCAGATAAGCCACATGCCGTGTTTTGCGGTTTCTGCACACCATTCTGTATCACATCAGGCAGCATTTAAACAAGGAAATACTCATAATGTACAAAAATCAGCTTCAATGCTGAAGCTTCCCATTTGGATGTCACTAATAGCAATGAACCCAAAGCTAATGAGAAGGCTAAAATTAACTGTGTATTTTTGTTTGCTTTGTTTTCCCATCCAAGCAAGTAGGCTTTTTGTAAACACATGGAAGTGAGTAAGATTTCCGAAAAATAACAAAACAAAAGGTCAAAGATGATGTGTTAAATGAAGGAAACAAACTGTTTTCTGCTACACTAATTAAAGAAGGAGGTTGTGTTTTTTTTTTTATTACTCTATCCCTTCATGCGTCAAGAATTAAAGAATTATCTCTATTTAAAGATCAAAGCATGTATGCACATGCTGTCTGTCAAAGTATTTAAGCCTGAACATGCTGGGATTCCTTAGCTTTAATTGATTTAAAAGACAGGGGAAAAAAAGTTAGCTTTTATTCAGCATTTGACCAGTTACTCAAAAAATAAAAAGATTTGGATCTTCAACCAAAGGACGAATACATCTCTACATTATAGTGTGAGCAAATAACAAACAGGAATTCTAAACGTGGATTTACCTGAAAGTACCCTTCCCATCATCCTCCCTGATCTCCAGACTGACAGTGAAGGTAAACAAGTCGCTGTCTGGTGTGAGCGGGGCATTCTGCTGAGAAGACAGCAGCACCTTCTTGGCTGACCTCCGAAAGGCTGTGGCGAAGCTGTACAGTATCCGGCTCACCTAAAGGCCGACAGACATGCAATCAACCACTAACAACAGGTCCATATAAGGGTAAAGAAATGGAATCAAATATTTCAGACACAATCCACACTTATGTAAAATGCAACAGGATCAGGTTTAAAACAAGGCAGCACATTCATTGTTATAGTTTTAATATTGCAGAGTTTGAGCTCCTAACATCAAAACATACACAGCATTGTAAAACTAAAGTAACTAGCTACACTTGGGGGCTAAACAAATTTAAGACAGTGCTTACGTAAATTGTCATGAGAGTGTTCACTTTCCATGAAAGATGGTCTAATGAATGGAGCAATGTGCAATTCTTGGAACTGCTGTAGTCTGGCTCAGAGGTGTGTATCTGTCTGTTCACCCTCCCTCCAATGTGGCTCTCTACAACTTTTACCAAACCTCACATGAAAGTTAACTTCATTTGATATAACAAGGATTCAAGAAAGGATTGTTTTAGCAGTAAATTCATAGAAAAACCAGCAAAGAAATTTGATAACAGAGTAAGAGTGGTACTTCAAAAAAAGCCTTTCCTGTTTAATTGTTTTGTGTTACCAGGCCGCAAAATATGTGCTTTAACATTAATAGCATCCTGTATCATATGGAAATATAAAAAAGTAGATTGTTAGCTTTCTTCTTAGAATTCGGAAGATGGCCGCTCACACCGGGCCTGGTTCTGCTGGAGGTTTCTTGCTGTTAAAAGTGGGTTTTTCCTCTCCACTGTCGCTATCAAATAGTTTTCCTTGGATAGAAAACCTTGAATCAATTTGACTGTATGATCTGGTTGAATTGTCTCTATAAAGTGGCTTAAGATGACATGTCTTGTGAACTAGCGCTGAATAAATAGACTGAATTGAATTGAATAGGACCAAAAATGTAGTCGCATTTTCTCATCCCTAATCAAGTAGGGATAACAGCTCTAAATAAAAAATCATTCAGTTATAGCATTGGAATAAAACTCCTCTGAGCTAAGATAATTCAAACGGTAGAGCTTGAAAAAAAAAAGAAAGAACGAACTGATCTAAATTCAACCAAAAAAACAAAAATATTTTATCTTCATCTGAAGAAAAATGGCATGATATCAGGAAGAGCTTTAATAATATCTCTTATAAACATTGCAATGATGGCATTGCCCCGATATTATTTATTTAACCCACATTTTCCTGAATAACTTCTTTTCCCCCACATAAATATACCGACATTTACTATAAGCTTTATTGCAGATAATAGAGGCAATAAATAACTCATGTTTCCAACTACGGTACCATCCATCCAATAATACTTGTGTTGGCAGCAGCCTGAAGTCCTAATTATTTATAATATTACTTTTATTGAATAGAAAATTGGTTTTACAAACACCAGTCTCAGCCCATGTTAAGTTCAAAGTAAAAAAAAAACTGCAAAAATATCAAACTGTGCTGCAGTTTTTTGTTTTTTTTAATACAGAATATTTTTTGGAAAGTGTCTGACAGCAGATGTAAGGGTATTTAACATAAAACAGAGAAAACTGGATTACAAGAACCCTCAGAAGGAGTTCTGGTAAATCTCCAAAATAACAATGGGGTAGAGACAGCCAAGAAGGAAGTGATAATTTAATCACTTTATCTAAATGTACCTTTCCTCTCAGTAAGTGTAGATCATTACAGACAGATGTGTCTTTGTTAAAGAAGATCGCAGCACCTAAAGGATCATTTCAAAGAAATGTGCTTAAGTTACAAAGCGCTTGCACAGTGAGAAATGGTTTGGGGCAATGGCCTTTTGTTTATTTAAGACGTGGGTATAAAGCAGGGTTTGTTCCATCCCTGGTGAAGAAGAACATCAGGGGACTCCAGAGGGGGGATTTTTTTATGGAGCTAAATGAGAATGGAAGTAAGAGCTTGGGGGGGTTGAGGAAAGCTAAACAGAGGGGGTCTCAGCCCTGTCTTGACAGAAAGAGTAACATTTAACACAATGGGAGTGTTGTTCCCTGTTTAGCTTAATGTTCAAATAACCGTTTCCAGATTTCATTGTTTTCAGATGGATTTCTTTTTTCTACAGCATGAACAAGCTTTTCCAGCTCACGGACTGTAAATGTATGCAGTCTGACATTCATTTATTGGACATTTACCAGTTCTTATATATCCACCCTGAGCAAAAGACAAACAAACAAAATCTCAAGTGTTTTTCGCTTACATCAACTTTAGTAAGGAATAGGAAGCCAAATCATACAAAGATCAAGATGTTAAATTTAAACAAAGAGCCGAAGCGGTAAAAGCCTCTTCTGTACAAGAACGAGAAGATTACAGAGGAAATTTTAGATTCTCAGAAACCTATTTTGAAATTTCAGATGTTAGTTTTGCCTACACAGCTTTAAGGGTTTATTTAAAAATGTTTCATATCAAAATTATACACTTTTTGGATTAAAATTCACTGAGTATTTGGGCCTTCATAAGCCATTTATGGATTTTCATTCAGACGTGCTGAGAAGATAGATCAGATTTGATTGGTGGATTGGTTTAAAATACTAAAAAGAACAGATGAGTGCAGGATGGATGGAAAAAGATGGCTGGATGTATATTAAAAACAGATAAAAGGATGATGGAGGGATTGAAGATTGGTGGATTTATAGGATTTATAGATGAAATGATGGATGGACCGACTGAAAGATGGCTCTAGAACGGACTGGTGGATAATGGTTGGATAAAAAAAGTTAGACTAACAGTAGATGAAGAAATATGCATATAAGTTTTAATAGTAAAGTATGAAAGACAAGTGCTCCTTAAAACTACTTTCTCCTGATTCAAGTCCTTCTCCAACCGGTTTAAAACCCTGTGTTTTAAAAACTTTACAGTTAGATGAGTGGATTTTTTTGTATTCTAAATGTGTGAGAAATTTGTCTCTGAAACCATTGCTCTCTTATTTGATTGGAGTCACCAACCTTTATATAGAGAGGGCATATTCAAAATTACTATTGTAAGTTTAAGATTTTTGTGCAAAAAAGGCCACAAATTTAAAATAAATATATCTTTGCAAAGAAACAGCAAAAAAAGGGAAATTGCTTAGTATGTGACACAGTAGGGGGCTCTCCATCAGGAAACCAGCAATAACTGGAGACCAGCAAACAGACCTGGGTGCATGATGGTAAGGAGAGGAGGTATGTGAGGTTTTAGGCAGAGGAGATAATTATGTTGCTAAGGGTTTGGATTTTAAAAGACGAAAATGGAGGCAAAATTATCACTAATGAGGTGAAGAAAAAGGACCACAGAGAATGTGGGTAACCAGGTAAAAGAATGAGTCGTTGCCAGGGATACAGTTTTCAAGTGAAGCAATACATGCTTCCCTTCATCTCTAACAACTGCTTTATTTATTTATTTTTTTATCTATCTAACAACTGTTTAGTACGATCATGACAGCTGCAGACACGGCCGGTCAGACCAAATATATCAACAGTTGTTTCCTGCTGGGTCTCCAAATACATCACGAATCTAGAATCAGAATACTTTCAAAAATGTTGTTAAACATTATAGGAGTATAATTGGATGGATGCTGAACTTTGAATTATCAGTGGTATTTGCTGTAGCTCAATTAAATACTTTTATGATTGAGTTATGAATAGAAATAGCGTATTATCTAAGACAGACAGTAGCTTTGTTTACATGGATACAAATAATCAGATCTAAGGCCTTATCAGATCAAAACTGTTTCATGTAAACATGTTGGAGTGAAGATTCTAATCCGATTTGGTCCGATCGGAAAGAAATCTCATTCCAAAAAGAGAGAGGTGTTTTTTTTTTACGATCCCTATTCCTATTGCTGTCCATGTTAACACACATTTGGGTAAAATCCTTTCCACTGCATATGTGTGCAATGCTAGCATGAAGTTTTTCTCTTCACTAACCTTCATCCACTGGCTCCTGGTCATTAGCGGAGGAGGTGGCTCTAAATGTAATATATGGATGAACATGCCCTCCTGCCCTCTACCACTGTAGTAAAGGAGCATTAGCATAAGCTACTGATGAGCCTTTAAACAAAAAATGACAGCCAAAAATAAAAGTATAGATACAAAGATGCTATGTAACTCCATATTGGGAAAAAAATTATATCAACAGGCACAACTGAAGAAAAAAAAAGACGAGAGGAGGGCACAAAGACCAGCTAAAGTTGAGGAGGAGCGGACAGGTACAGGTTTGTTTAAAAAACANACTAAAGTGTTTCTGGAAAATTAGACAGTCCTGCCCACTCTATTAAATGATTTAATCCAATCAAAGACTTGGAACATACATATACACAGACTTAATGCCTGGATTACTTTATTTAGAGCCCATGTAAGCAGATATTTCTTACTTCTCATCAACCAAGATTTAGATCAGATCATGGAAATTTTCCTAATGTAAATGTAGCTATGGTGCAAAGAAATACGGCCATACTATGAAGTATGTGAGTAAGATTTAACTCTGCTAATGTTATATATCTGATAACATGGTTTATATGGTATATATCTGCAAGCTATGATGGATCTGGACATATATGTAACCAATTATTATTTCATTTTATATTTTATATGTTTCTTAGACACCAGCATTCATTATTGGCATGAAGAGTTTGGATGGCCTTCACAAATACAATAAAACACTAATTTTGTTGCCATGGTGTAGGCACTCCTCGTGTTTACTGATTAATCAGCTAGGAAATAACAAATAGATAGGAGGCAAACGGTCCGTCTAATCTAACATGTTTCTTTCTCTACCTCACATGGTCAAATCCCACAGCAGCGATTTTCTCTTTCACATCGGTCAAGAGTATCAATATACTGTTTTTGTCAGAAAGCAATCGTCATCCTGATTGTCTGGCACTTGCCGACTGTAATGGCGGCTGAAGGGTTTTTTTGTCCAGTTGAGAGGAGTGAGAACAATGTAATCGCCGCATGTGATTGTCTGAGTGTGAATCTGATGGCTCTCGTATGTTTCAACACTGTGGTGTGAGCATTGGTGTGGGTGTGTGTATTCTTAGTTTGTTTCTGTGACTGTGGATGGTGGGATGAAGTAGGAAACCCATAAAGCAGCGTCTGTCTGAAGGCTCTTAGTCACACTGAGTGCTTTCATATGGGAAAAAGCAGGTCACCGATCACAGCAGCTGTACTTTAACCCAATTTTCTCAGTAAATCTGCTGTCTTTTATCAAATCTATCGAGCCGTTTACATACCTGTGCTATCAGTTCTTTAGTCACCCGTTTTGCATGCTTCAAATATGCTTCAAATATGCTTTTCTGTATGACATGATGTCATAAAAACCTCACAGATACATGACTCTTTTAATGAATCTTATATTGTTTTATGCAAAAATGCTGTAAACAGAGATGATTCCCTTTTGTGGTATTTATAAAAAAAACAGATGGTTTATTTTTCTCAGCTATCAAGCTCCATGTTTTATAGCAGATTTGATTATATCACATGTTCCTAAACCAGTAATTTCTGGTAGGCTGCAGGCTTAAATGTGCTACTAAAAGTAGAACAAGAAGCAAATCTTTCGCCGTCACTCCTATGCTTAACTTATCCCTCTATGGTACTTTGGTTCTGTGTAGTAATTAATTTTGTGATACTAAGATTATTTGTCTTTGCTGTGCTATTCATTTTTGTGACCTCTGGTTCATTTTTCCATAGAAGTTATACCTTGTCCAGTGTCCCCATGTTTGGTTGAGTCTATTCTATCATGTGCTGCCATTAACTAATTTAGGAAGAAAGAGTTCCTGACTCAGTTGTTCAGTGTTGAACTGAATCTTTCCGAGGAGGGCTATAGCCGTTCCTAAGTTTGTTCATTTCCAAAGAATTGACACCTGGCCTAATACTTTTGTGTTGAGCCACGTTTCTTTTGTGTTTAATAGATGTTCTTACCTTGATAAAGACATCAACTGAAGCTACTTTCCTCTGTCATTTCCTCCATAAAAAGCAATACTGAACAAAGATTCCTCTCTTCTCTCTAATTTTTGTCCTCTCAACTTGCACACAAATTGAATTTATTATAACAGGATAGCAACTGGAACAGTTAACTGTTCAAAGTTCCCTGAAATTACATTTGTTGGAAATTGATGCCAATTAAATGAGAAGAACTGACCCGATCATGGCATTAAAGTCTGCAACAGATTTTCTATATTTCATATTTTACATATCTATGTACATTATTTAGTATGTGGGCAAAAAATTCTTACTGCCTCTCGAATTTGACAGCGGAACACGTGGATCCTGAAGATTTCTGCGTTGTGGTGGCTCTCTGTGAAGGCAAAGCAGTCGCTCTCTGGTGTGCCATCGTGGCCTCTCACACAGAACAGAATCTTATAAATGGGGTAATTGGCTATTTCTGTGTTGTTGTGCGGGTCCAACAACCTGCAAAAACAAAAAATATGGCTTAGTCTTCTTTACTATCCAGTGTATGTACCACATATAAGATTTGTGTCCCAACCTGACGGTGCCTTCAGAGACTCCTGGCACTGAAAGTGTGACATCCAGGGGGAGCTGACACTGCCCTCGGAGGATACTCATCATACGAAGGGCCTCTACTTCACTCCTGGGGGCATTGACAGAGGCACACCCCAGATATGTTAGCTGGCTGAACACCACACTGTCCTCATCTGGAATTGGACTGCAAGGACTTCCTTCTGATGAGGACTCATCTGCTGTAGAGTGCAAGGATAAGAAAAACAAGAGGAGAGGCAACATTTATTTGACTTTTTTAACCTTTAAGAAGAAGACTGATGCAATCCCATCCTGCCTTTACCTCTGTAGGACCTCTCATTCAGCTCACTCTCTTGAGCGGTCTGAACGGGGAGCACCATCTCCAGTGTGGGTGACGTGGAACTCAGTGGGTCGGTGCCTGCCAGCACAGGTGACATCGTGTTCGAAGGAACACCATGGTCAGTAGCGCCAAGGTCGCTCATTCCTTCTCCTGAACCAAGACCGGCCTCTGCCACAGATGGATCCATGAGGACGTCCTCCAACTCCCTTTGAAGCTGCTGCTCACTCCCATTCCCCACAATCTGCTCCAGACATATCCAAATATAGAGTCAAAGGCAAAGAATTATCCAAGAAAAGGTGATAAAACATGAAGATTTCTGCACCGATCACCGTGAAAATTTTAAAAGCCGACAACCAGAGCATCGAAACGGTTCACAAACTGTTTCTTATTTGACAACATGATTTGAGTGATTGTAATATTCTTAAAAAGTTCACTTTTTAAAGATATTTTTTATCAGAAATAATTTAATGTTAGTGATTAGTAGAGTCAGTATAGGGTCAGTATGTCATTAAGGCTATAAAATAGCTTCACTTTAGGACTGACTGCTTTTGTATTGATGGAAATTATTGGCCCAATTCAATGTTTTTGGTAGAAACAATTAATTTAGAAAGTTAAATATCTCTGCCTTTTTCACTTAAAACATATCCAGGTGGATGGATTCTATTCAAGTGACTAATTCTCTGCTAATAAATAGTTGTTTTACAGGTTAAGCTACCAGCTGGGGCATAAAGCTTGAGACTAGATGAAGGATATCAGTGTATACCATCATCCACATCCAAATATAAAAAAAAGTTACCTCACAATACAAAGGGAAACAAAAACAGGAAGCTAAAATAATCACAGACAGGATCACCACTAAATCACATCACAGAGATAGAGCAAAGGAAAGTAAAAGAAATTGCTCTGAGAGAAGAAAAGGAAAAGAAAAAAAAAGCAGGAGAAAAGAACTGACCTTAAAGCTGACCCCTTCCTCTGAAATCACCTGCATAACAAACAACAAGTTTAGACACACTGGCTCTTCTCCTGACTGGATGGACTGGCTGGGAGGGAAATGTGCAAGAGAATGTGTTGCCAAAACAAAACAAAAAAAAAACATAATATCTGGATGACTGGGGGGAAATGGATGGAGTGATTTCTTTCTAAAATGTGAGGAAAGTCAATGGGTGTCAGGCGCTGCTTTTTATATATGTCTAACAGTAAGGTGATGATATCAAGATGGCCACTTGAAAGCTTTGCTGGCTGCTGATCAAAATGACAAAACGGCAAAGCGTATATATTCCACAAGCATTATAAAAGCAGCAGAAACAGCAACATCCTCTCAAAACTATCAATATCCGACTCCTTGCTATGTTGGCGCCATCTACTGGGACAAAAAGGGAAGTACAGGTTCAGTGGGCAAGGAACTATAAAGACGCAACCAAGCTACTTTACAGAGCACAGAAATATTTTAACCTGAACCTATAAGGACACACAGCTGCCTAAAACCTCATTGGCTTCATAAATACACCACTGAAAAATCATATTCTCCCAACAGGGAAACTAACATTGCTCTAAACCAACAGACTCGGACTCCACAGTGTTGAATAAGGCGAAGAATCAAACTTTAAAAAGTCAAATCCCTTTTAAACTATATCAGTTAACAGAGGAAGATCTAATGACAGAGAGCCGGCTGACTGGAGATGAGGTCATTTTCCATCTAAACATTTTATTTGCAAACAAACAGCAATAATTAATATCAATATTCAGAATAATATGGTTTAAATAATTGTTAATAAGAAACTGTAACAATAAATGAGTAAGATTAAAGTCTACAAGGAAAGTGTAGAAAGAGAGCAAAATAGCAACTCAAGGAATGGTTAGTCGTCTGGTCAGGAGTGGGAGCTTCTACATGCAATCTCAACCATATGCTTGTGAAAATGATTACCGGTAGGAGTTTTTACTGATGAGTGATAAATTATTGAATTTATAGAGATGGTGACCCCTTATCTGCATCTTTTATAGTGTACACTACTAATAAATTGATCACAAAGTTAGTGTCCAAAATATGACTTTATATAAAAGCTGCCAGTAGAACAAATCTTGATGCAACCCAACAGTGCCTGGCTAAAGTGTTTACACTCCTGCAGCGTTTTCACATTTTATCGTGATAAAACCAACATTTTTGACACAAAGTAGTACATAGCTGTAGATCTGAAGGAAAGAAAAAATAAATAGGGTACAAATGACATTCAAACCCCTTTACTTTAAAACCCCTAAATAAAATACACTGTAACCAAGTCCATAAAGCACAATGTTAGCAACCGGAGAGAATCTGTATAAAGTTAATCGAAAAAAACAAATGTTTTATTCAAAATGGGAAAAATTGAGGAGTTATATTGGTTTACAGAGAGGAAGTCCAGTGAGGCAAAGTTTGATATCCTTCCAGAGGCTTATTTTTGGTTCACTTTGCAGCATGAACATGGGTTTAGTTCCCTCGCTAAAATTACAGCCAGAGCTGCAAGGATAAATGGTCAAAATCTTTTATTCCAAAAGCTGAAGAAGTTATGATCCCCCTTATAGTCCCAGATTGATAGTTATGGAGTCTTAAGATACTCTACAGAAAATAAAAATTATATTAATGAATAGGGTTGGGAATCATTTTAATTTGAACGTTTCAAATTCTGATTCTTCATTATGATTCCGGTTCTTTTAAGAAGAAGAAGAAAGAAATTTTAGATGTTTTAAATTAACTGGCTAATGGTGTTCCTTCTGGATGACTTTTTGGAAAGCAGTTATTTTCAACCTATAATCTAATATATTTTCTAGTGACAGAAATACATTTTCACATGGAGCGTTATTGTTTATAACCTCATTAAAACATATGTTCATGTCTTATGCCTCAGGTTCTTTTGCTGTATCGTTTCATTCACCTACTTCTGGCTGCCTTGCGGTTCTATGCTGAGTGTCTGAGCCGGAGGAGAAAACAGCACAGTGGGAACGCATCCTGACAGAGTTTATATCCTCAGCCTCATTTACTGCAGCTCCACTTCACTCAACTAGACATGAAAGGAGTGATGCTTTACTCTTGTGGACAGAGGAACGATCAGATTTCATACTGCAACGTTGAAACAGATTCCAAATGAACCAAACTAAACAGATGAAGGTATGCTTATAATTATTCAGGAGGTCGGCAGATCTGTGTGTGTAATGAGGCGGGTATCTGTCCCGACATAAAGTAAGAGGAAGAGAGAAGGAAAAGGCTTTGCTCGCCCTGCAGAAGCTACGCTGCGATTTTAGCACGAGGAACAAATTCCCTCAGGGATCCTACCTCGCAGCAGACTAAGCTCTCACTCTGACTCCGGCGGCGGTGATTAATCATGTTAGCTGTGAGCTGTTCTTTGCATAATTTAATACCATCACCAGTGTCACAGGTAGCATACTGGTCATTTCCAAATAAACATTACACCACACTTTTAAATGCACTACTTTGTATTTTTCTGCCGCGTGAAATCTCTAAAATAAACAAAAGTTTGTAGTTGTGACTTGAAATAATGTGAAAACATCTTGTACTCAGTGATTCTCTCTCCTCACCACTCGTCCTTACCTTCAGTCCCGTCTTTTCGTCATCGCTACCATTATTGGTGGACGAAGGGGTCTCGTCCCCCAGCCGGGACACGAGGACAAAGTCCTCACTGTTGAGAGTGGACACTGAGTCTGAAGACACGCTAATCTTCCCCACAGAGCCCTTGTCATCCATGGCTGCTACTTCTAATATCGACCCTGCTGCTCATGAATGGAAGACAGGAGGAGGAGGTGGAGGGAGATGATGAGCAAAATCACCTGGAAAGGCAAAACAAAAAGGCATAGCAGTCATGAAGAAAATGAAAGCCTCTTTAATAAAATTATAAATTGGCAACCCCTATAAAATATGAGATGATTATAGCTGATTTATGTTTTTTAAATAGACAAAGAAAAAACAATAGAGCTAAAAGTCAGATATAAATCGAAAGTTGAACTAGGTTTAGGCAAAAGTGATAAATATGAGAATATGGAGATGAACTGATGCCAGAAAGTTTTTTTTCTTTTTCTGATTGATGTGTATTTTTAGTAGGAAAATAGCTTGCTGCGAATGTAAGAGAAGAACCAAACAACAAGCCACTTTTCTATAAACACCCATTAAGCCATGAGGTAACCGCTGGAAATAAAACAAGGTGCCATTGTGCGCAACAGGAAGAAAGTCTCAAAAATAAGGATCTGGATCTGGAGCCTAGAACAGGAACGAGACCAAGAGCTGCTCCCAAGTTCTCCTTTTGCATTTTTTTATCTCCTCTTCATGCTGCGTAAGGATTTCCCTTCCTCTTTCTGCCGCTCTCGCTTTCTATTTAAACCAGCAGGCAAACAAAAAGACAGAGTCACAGCAGCTAGCTTTTTTCTGACAATCCTTTCTTCCTTTGAAGAAACAAAGTTCCCATGTGCGGTGCTGCCAAAAATATCATCAACAAAGCTAATTTCCTCTTATAAATTCTTCACTTAGATGTCAATTCAGAGGAAATAGCAACATGTAATAATTTGAGGTGGTTGGGTAGAAACATTTTCTCCCTTCTCCTTTGCAGAAATGCAGTGATTAATATTAACAATTGGTATGACCCAACTAGGAAATCTCTTCCTACAGTCTAACTCATTTTTGAGCTGCACAAACACACACACACACACACACACACACACACACACACACACACTCTTTTAATGCTACTTTAATAAATCTGAAATCTTGTGCATGTGAATATTGTCTTAAATTATATTTTTAAACCACTTTGGTATAGATGGTCTTATAACAATAACCCTTTCGGTCAAAAAAAAATAAACAAAAAGTGAACAAAAGGTTCAAAAATGTCATTTAGTATATTTTTTTACTTCAAAGAAATAATGAAACCTAGTCAATATATATTTGTACATTAGGGCTGAAACAATTAATCGGATTAATCGATTATTTAAACCATCCTCAACTATTTTAGCAATATCGATTAATCTTAAACTAGAGTTTAGAGGCTCTAAAATGTACCTATAGGTGACAGAGCGAACCTCTCAGAGCAGTAATTAGACCAAAATTGTAAAAGAAAAGTTAGTTAAACATTTAGCATTAAGATAAATTAATAGTTTCTGTCTGTCAATAAGCTCCATCCTGGGGGCGCTGCTGAGCTTTCAATGGAGTGACACGTGCGTTTGCGAGCTCCTGCCAATTTCGATTAATATTGTTATTCATCTGCGCTTTTTAGTCACATTTTGTGTTATTTTTACTTCTCAACACTTTTTGTTAAGAATTGTAACTTTGTATCACGTCAGGATGTCAGGAAAGAATACAAAATCGCGTAATACGATCCAGACGCAGCTGAGGCCTGGTTTACAGGCCGCAGCCCCGCCTTCAGGTGAGCCGCCAGGTTCCACCGAAGCGCAGGCTATCCCTGACGCCGCTGCCCTTAAAGTGGAGCTAATGACATCGCTGAAAGAAGACATCGCCGAGATAATAAAAAAGCAGTTGCAGGAGACGCTCGGGGATTCTTTGTCGACTATCCAGCTTGATCTACAAACCGTGAAAACACAGCTCGCGAATAATAAAGCAGCTACTGATGCTACATTAGCCGAGCTCAAGTGCACCGTGGGAGAAGTGGAAAACGCACTATCTGAATGTTCCGATGACATTGCTGTGATGAAAGCAACA
>NW_015150680.1:346031-347260 GCF_000732505.1 Cyprinodon variegatus | reverse complement strand
AAAAAAAAAAAATAAGCTCCATCCTGAACTTCTCAAGTGGAAAGGTTTTAGTTTCACCTGGTTTAATTTCGCAAAAAGTCTTTTAAGGAACATTTTGCTATCCAATTATTAATCAAAAAAATGATCGACAGATTAACTGCTTGTAAAATAATTGTTAGTCTTATCCCTAATGTATATAAACAAATGTTTAAAATAAAGTATTAGCATACACTTATTATTTCATTTTTGATTTAAAATGTGGGTTTCTGATTAAATTAACCTGGGCTATATTCTAGCTAGCTTATATAAACCCACTGTGTTTTGTTTGAACCATACTGTATGTTTGATAGACGTTCAACTGTTTACAGTCCAAACAAAAAACATCACAAACATTCATCAGCAAGATGTTGGAGATAGAGGATACTGGTAGCAAAGCGGTTCCATAGTCCTGCTTTCTCACTTTGCTTTTTAGCTGGAGGAAGGAGGAGTTAAACAGGCTGTAGTTATTAGATATCTCTAATCTCCTGTTAGTTTTGCTGTTCTGCTATATTTCATGGCTCCTGGTTTGAATTAAACTTTAGAACTCTGAAAATGGATACACAAGTATGATAACTCTGCTCTAAATCAGCTGTGTTTCATTAAATCAGTAGCTTTTATATTGGGAACCTATAAATATTGAGCCTTTTGTGTTTTTTGTTGTTGTTTGTTTTAATTAGGTTTAAACAGCAATGAAGACTTGTATGTTCACTATTACTTTATTAAAATATACAATGAATCTTTCTTACAAGTGACACGTCAAACAGCAAGAGAAGTCTTCAAACTATATGAAGCAAACGGGAAACACTAACAGCTGTACGCGGCCATTAGTGAGCGCTCACTTACCCACAGGGCTCACATCTGTATGAAAGCACACACAATCTAACTCTGTCTGTTTAACTGGCAGCGTCAGGCCTAACAATGGCCGCCTTGTCACCCTGTTTTCCGCTCTGGCCTCAGCATCAGATCTCTGCCTGCTCCTGCCAAGCCTTGCTGTTCATTATCATTGCCTTGGTGCTCCTCCAGAGACAAAGAAATCTAATATTATCCATGAGAAATAGCAACTTTTGGGTTAATAGAACTTAAATACATAAAAAAAGGTTAGATCCACATCAGTAAAGCTGATAAAAAGAACATTACCGTATTTTCACGACTATAAGGCGCACTTAAACCTCTTTTTTTTTCCTCAAAATGTGCGGTGCGCCCTATGGTGC
>NW_015150680.1:341221-344272 GCF_000732505.1 Cyprinodon variegatus | reverse complement strand
CCTTTTAGTCCGGTGCGCCTTATGGTCGTGAAAATACGGTACTTAAAGTTAATTTATTTCATTATGAATTCAAACAATGTGGTTCTTTACTTATTAACAAGCAGCCATACTATTAATCTAAAGTTAGGCAATCTGTATGTTTTTGGAGGGTTTTTTCCCCTGAATGACCACTGAAACCTTTTTATCCGTATGAATGAACCTGATCTGTTCAGGTTTGGCCGTAATGTTTGCATCTCCAAGGTTCTTAAGTTATTAAAAAGAAAAAAAAAGAGCATTCAATCAACAACTTCACAGGATCTCTGAATTTGTCCCAGAAGCTAAAATGATGCAACTATCTACGGTTAATGGTATCAATGATAACAAAATCCTACATTTTAAGGTTTCAACACAGAGAACGACACTCTTTAAATCATTCCTAGCCTATAAAATCCAATACGCTACCCAGCAGATGGAGTGCTGCAGCATCTCAGTGTATTCTCATTATGAGTTCGTATGAAATCGTACGAAAAGTTATGCACCGTAATTTCGTACGGTTTTGGACGTTTTTTCAATGTATGCGCATACGCATCTGACGCACCATTCCAGAACATAGAATTTTAAAAACAATTAGCCCTAACCCTGACCCTAAGATATAAAACAGCAAGCAACGTAGTTAGAGACATGAAGAAGTGATGATTGCACTGTTTTTCCCATTTTTACGTTCGTCCGCGGATCTGCTTTTTTTTTCTGTCTGCCAGCGCATGCGCACTGATCGGGTTTTTTGAGGAAAAACGTCCAAAACGTACGAAATAGTGTGCATAACTTTCGTACGATTTCATACGAACTGATAATGAGAATATGTTGAGCATCTCCCCCTCCCCACCTGTTGCTTCCAAATAAAGGTTTCTACATTCTTTTAATTATAAAGGCAACTTTGAACACCCCCCCCCCCAGAAAAACAGAAAGAAAGAAAAAAGACAGAAAGGTCATGTTTTTGGACTGTGTGAGGAAGCCGGAGTACCCGGAGAGAAAATGCAAACTCCATGCAGAAATACTCCGGTCCGGAAATCAAACCCGGAACCCTTTTGCTGCAAGGGAACAGCGCCACAAACTGCCCCACTGTGCAGCCCAGTTTTTAGATCATTTAGGACATGTTTATTATATATTAAATCAACTAAAATCCAACAAACTGAGATAAGGACAAATATACTAGGCTATAGAGAAACAATATCAAAAATTGGAAATAAACAATTCCTCTTCTACACACTTTTTGTTTGAAGGTGAGAAACAGATGTCCATATGAGCATAACAACAAAGGCCTTTGTGCAAGCTATGGTAGTGAAACAGAAACAACATATCTCTGTAAATAGTACATTTAGGTCAAAGCACATGTAAAGATGTGGAGTGGGAACAGGAAATCAACTGTGCCTGTTTGTTTTGCTTTGCTTACTTCGCCTCCCCAGCTGAACAGTGTGTTCTGAGCTGCCAGATGGGTTCTATGTGCACCTCATGAGGGAGCGCCGTGCAGAGAGACAGACAGCATTCAGAGCTGCAACACGGCTCCTTTTAAACTGTCCTCATCTCTCCAGCAGAGATGCAAAGGAAAGCAAAAGAATGCAAGTAAATCTGAACCGCTAAGCAATCTGAGTTTAGATTCTAGAGTCCCATAGCGTCCAACTGGCATCCCAGTTCAGAACCAAAGGTGATAAAGGCCTATTCTGTATTCCTGAACTCCTTCACTTAAAGAGACAGAGCCTCAGGCATTTTGAAGCTTCGTACAAACATTTATCTAGCAGAGAGATGGTTCATAATGTCCTTAGAAGGTGGAAGTGGAGTTTATACTGTTTACCTGACATCTGTGTGTAAATGTGCATGTAATTATATCTAATATTAGGGGAAATTCTCATATAAAAAAAGTTCAACTTGGTAACTAAATGCAGACATTTTTTGAAGAGAAATTTAGTTTTTTGTTAAAGTACCTTTGACCAACACATATTGACTGAAACAATTAATCAGATTAATTGATTGTTGAAATAATAGTCTAATTTTGTAATTGATTAACTGTTAACTGAAGCATAGAGACTCTAAAACATGCCCTTAGCTGACAAAGCCACCAACCCTATAGCAGAAATTATACAAACATAAAAAAATTATAATTTTATATATGTCCATCAATATGCTTTATACAGAACTCCTCAAGAGGAAACGTTTAAGTTTCACCTAATTTAATTCTGTAAAAACCTTCTTTAAGGAACCACTTGCTCTCCAAATATTAATTGAATAATTAACACAATTACCAAAAGATTAATTGAATAACAAAATAATATTTAGTTGCAGCGCTAATACTGAAACAGATCATATTAAGTTTGGAGCCATAATATGATGTGGCAGGTTAGTTTTTTAGGGGGTAAGATATTTTTTCATTAGAGATGAACCAATTAGTTTACCACACACTTGAATTAGAGTTTAAATTTGATCAGCTCTGATAGGACTTGTCAGATCAAATAAAATTTATTTTTTCCAACTCCTTAAGTGCATCAAATGTTACTAGCATAACTCAATTTTCTATTAAGGCATAAACAGTAAGCACATGATTGCATTTTTTGAGAGTTTAATATAAAAACAGATAAAGGACACGGACATGCATTTATGATAATGTGTTATTCGATCGATTTTCGGTTGGATTTAAATAAATAAACTTACTGAGTAACTTGTGAAACAATTGCAGAACGCATTCTGAGTTCAAGTACAAACAAGAAAAACAATTGGAATTGACAGATCAGATCTCTAAGATAAATCAGTGTCAGTCAGGAAAAGCTTAATTGATGGATTTCTAACTATATCAAGATGGGAAAACACTTGCAATACCTAAAATACTTAAAGGAAAAGTCCGATCAACAACTAGTAATCAATGGATCATTATTTATACCAAAAACTAATGTTGCACCAATGCCCTTTTTTGGCCATGATACCGATACCTGGTTGTAGGGTATCGGCCAACACCACTGCCATGAGTTTGAAATTGATGTGGTAGAGAGCATGCGCGAGATGATTAAATTCAAAGCAGCAAAA
>NW_015150680.1:335074-340336 GCF_000732505.1 Cyprinodon variegatus | reverse complement strand
AGATAGATAGATAGATAGATAGATAGATAGATAGATAGATAGATAGATAGATAGATAGATAGATAGATAGATAGATAGATAGATAGTCCGGGACCGGCCATTTTTGCCGCTTTACAAGCAAAATCAAAGGGAAGTATGAGACACATCTGCAATCAACGACAATTATTTAAGATCTACATTCGCGAGCCCTATGGTTAAACTAACAATGCCCACATGCATGGCAATTGGATGTTGGAATACACTGGGTAAAAATGGAAAAAAAAAAAATCAATAAATCATTATCCACCAGAGACGGGTTCGTCGTTGGATTGCCAACTTGACGAGGGAGGATTTGCCATCAAAATTCTGGCCACACAAAAAACAGGTAGCCGACATTTCGAAGAAGAATGTTTTCAAGATGACTTGGATAATAGCGCGTTGTGACAAACCAGATACAGCACTGGGACTTGTTCAACAGCCGATACCGCAGCATGACTTATTTATTGAACAGTATGTAAAAATTTTATTTTTAAAGTACTTTCAGAAGTTTGAATTTTGAATATGACCTGACTTCTCCTTTAAAACATTTGCTATATTCACAGCACATTAGCACAGGCAAAAATACTCCATGAAAACACAAAAACAAAACAAAAAATGAATAAATGGGCTTAGTGAAGGACATAAGAGTCAAGTGGTGAGTGTTAAAACAAAGAGCCTGCAGAAAGTCATCCAAGATAATCAGAGTGTTTATATTCTAACATTTATATTTTGATCAGCACAAATAATCACCTCTGCAGCCAAGTTAAATCATGCACAGTGGTCCAATCGTCACCATGCAACAGGATGGCCCTGGGTTCAAACCCCAGTTTGATGTCCAACCCGCGACTTTTAAAAGACATGACAAATCCAGGGATGCAATTGTGTGGAAAACTAATGAAAGAAAGGAATTTTAACAAAATCAGAATTTTATGAATGGTATATAAACAACCTAAAACAAAATAATAATGCTGATTAAATGTAATGGGCAGAAAAAAATGCCAATGGATGCCATGAAGCACACTCCTATTCATTTTTTATTAGCCATTTCAAATATTTAGCATGTTTTTACCGTCCTTTGTGAGCTCTGGCATTAAGTTCTTTGAATAGTTGTAAAAATCAGGAGCACTGAAAGTCGAACCATATTACTGACTGCAAATTTTAGTCTGCAGAGCTTCAATGAGAGGCATCATACCAAGTTAGAAGTCTATTGCAGCACCAATTTTCCCCATACTGACATTGCAAATGTTGAGTTTTGATTTAAGCAGCTCTATTACCTTAAATTTTTCCCAATCATGTTTAATATTGTTTTTCCATTATGTTTCAACTTGGAAATCTAATTTATAAACACATATTAGCATCCATAGCTCGCCAATGAAACAGCTAACACTTTAATTCAGAAACAGTGTACTAAAAGGCAAAAGTAAATAACTCAGTTGCTTCCACCAATTTGAATGAGCTCTTCTATGCTCCTGATTAAAAAGTTTTTATTCTCCCATCAGACTACATTCAGTCCTTTCCATGCAGCAACCAGTCACTGTTTTTATCCCCCACACCATGTTTCCATCTAACATTAAGCTGATTAAATGAATCACTAATTGTCTATGATGGAAAGTTTCACCTTCAAACCAACAAATTGTAAAATAAATTGTTTACTCGTTACATTTTCTAAAATATTGGAGCATTTTGTGGCCACTTTTCTAATCTGATTTCAGCACATCTTTTTAAGCCACATTTGAATGCATCTCCAAGGTGAAAACTCAGCTGTGAAGCACTGTTTATAAATGTTATATTTTTAATGTTATAGTCAGTATAAAGGGTGATCATTCAGAAACTTTTTTTTTACCCCCGTTTTAAAAAAATTGTGACTGCGTGTTACACTTTAATTCTATTCACAACCACTTAAAGTGACAAAACACTAGAATAATATCCCATAAGGCAACTTGCACCTAAACGTCTTAACTGCAACTTGCAGCAGCAGTGACTTTTTTTACAGCAGAAAGATCGGATGCAGGATTAATTGACTTTCCATTCAGAACTGGAACCAGGTGACGCCAAACGGACTGAGGCTGCAGATAAGAACAGGGACTGCCCTCTCTGGCTGCGTTCCAGGATGCTGGAACTGGAGCGTGCCCATCGGATTTTAGGCTGCTGCCGAGGAAGCTAACTATATAGCCTTGTTATTAAATTGTGACAAAGTGCTTCATAATTAAAACTCTAGCAACAAAAAAAGAGTGTTAGTTTTATAATAAAATAATTTTGTTTTTTCAACTTCTTTCAAAAACTGATTATTGATAAATATTATAAGCATTTGCACAGAAACAAATCAGAGATTTATTTCAGTGGGGTTTTTTTTACGTGCCTTCACAGCCAAAAAATTAAAAAGACTCTAAAGATAAAGATAGAGTTTTTCCACTTATTTATTTATTTATTTTTTGCCATGACAATAATGTAATCACACAACCGATAGGGATACTGAACAGGAACAACCAGCTTAGGTATAATGAAAGAGAAGCGTACAAACCAAACCTACAACATGATCAACAAAATAAATAAATAAAAATGTTTTGATGCTGAAATCTGAATTTTGTTAAATGCACATGTAGAAATTATTTATTAATATGATGTTCTGGACAAAGTATGAGGGCAAAGAAGTATTTTTAAAACATATTTAGCAGATTTTTTCATATAAATACATAGATTATATTTGTGCAATTAGCTTTAGATGAGTAGTTAATGTAATAAAATGTCTTCATTCAGCATAGGACAGGGCGATACGTGGTAAAAATATAATCTCCAAATCTTTTCTAATAAATAGATTATTTTTCTCACATAGGTTTTACAATAAGAATACTGCTTTCAAAAACTGGCTTTAATTTCAATCATCTCCTCTGTGATGTGACCTTAATTTAAAGGGCAACTAAATTCAAGCTAGGAAACATGTAAATAATCCTGTTTTAAAACTAACAACGGAAATATAACAGACTAAATGTTTGCAGCTGGTGGTATCACACTGAGAGCTAGTTTACAAAACTTTAATCTTTATAAAGAAAACATTTGATTTATCAATAAAATCAATTAATCTTCCAGCCCTAGTTCAACAGATGCATACAAAATCAACTCAAGGGAATGCTTCTTCCTGCCAATTCTCAAAAGGGTTTCAGATATCAGCTCATAAAACACAAAACAAGCCTTTTCACAGCCATTTTTTATGTTTATAATCATGTGTACGCTGAGCTTTGATGACAAAAATTACCCTAATTTTTTTTCTCAACCAGCATTTTTTATTTTTTATTTTTTTTTATTGCTGACATAGAAATAGAAACTACGGGTGTCTCAATATTGCAGCTTTGAGAATTGGCAGATATTGATATCGACCTGAAACAATATTAGCTTGAATAGTACCAGCTTTTATAACATATCTTATAGTGTGGAATGTAAGAAAAGGCTTGATCGAGTACTATTACTAAAACATGGAACAAAAGTTAACAACAGAAGGTATGAAAACAACTGACCCACCTAAAATTAACCAATGAGTTTCAGAAACCTTTAACAGAAGCAGAGCTTTTTCAACAGCATGAAAACATCAGAGATTTTAGATGCTGGGTAATAAAATCTGATATAATTTTTTTGGCTAATATCGGACCAATAACTGCAACTAAAACACCAATGCCAAGGAGCATGGTCCATAAGAGAAACAAAGAGATTTTTTTCCATTTAAGGGCAACTACAATCTAAATCTTTTTCTGATCACCACTCTCCAGTATTGAAATGTTTACTGTATTTAGAAAGTCTCTGTAAGGCCTTTTCCATATTGGTGGAGTTTAAATTGAGATAAGAGGAAACACAAACATTAACAGGAAATTTCTGCCTTCTACAGAGGAATGGCAGCTGTTTACTCAAGCTGCCACTATAGAGAGTTCGACTTCAAGAGATAACATGAGGCTAAAAATATTACAAAGCACTTGCTCTGATTTCTAATTTTAAAGAGTCCAAGTCTGTGTTTCAATAACTATGTCTAATGAAGCGTGGTTAATCATGGAAATCTACTGGCTACAGGAACTCTGAGGAAAACAAACAAGAGAGCTATTAATGCTAACGGTACTAATCTTTATCATTGGATTCTAAAGACAGTTCATAATAAAAAAAAATAAAAATATATTCTTCTGTTTTTATTTTGAAATACCAATAAACTCCTGGCTAACAGCACGGCTATGAAAACAGGGAGTCCTCCCTCACTGATGATGTGATATTACCTCTGATCCTGATAGAAATAACTGATAAAATCCAAATAGAAATCATTTTAAAAGCATTTTTTTGCCATTACAATACACATAAATATTTGTCTTGTATGTGCATCTTAAAACAGTTTTTACTGATTTCGTCTTTACTTTTTTTTTTTTTTTAATGGACAGTTGTTTTTGTACAAACTTTTTTTTTTCCTAAACAAACTTTTATTTGTCTTGGTGTTGTTACAGTTAGAGCTGAGACTATTAGTCGGATTAATCAATTATTGAAAAAGATTGTCAACTAATTTAGTTTGATTAATCATTCAATTGAGTATAGGGAATGTAAAACATGCCTTTCGCTGACAGAGCAGTCCACTTAGAGCAGTAATTGAAAAAAATATATAAATATTTTGCATTTAAGATAAAATAACAAATATTTTGTCTGTCAATATGCTCTATCCAGAACTCCTCACAAGGAAAAAAATTAGTTTGACCGTGTTTAATTCTTTAAAAAAAATTGTCTTTAAGGAACCTTTGGCTATCAGAGTATTTATTGATTATTTAATTAAATAATTCACAGATTAATCAATTTGCCAAAAAATCATTAGTTGAAGTCCTAGTTACAATCATTTAAACGTTGTGGTTATCCCTGTTCCCTGTGCATCTTTTTGCATCTAAGTTTTTCGTTCTGCTCCTCCGTCCTTTAATGAGAGGATACAGCACTTTGTAAACAACCAGCATCCTTTGCCTTTATCTTTTCTTTTTGTCTCGTCTTTTCTGTTTGTGTAGGTCATATTATTACATTTCTGTATTGACTCTTTAATTGGTCTGACTAAATAATTTACTTTACTGAAATAAAAAAGGAATTTTGTTGTGTTTCTGTAAGCTTGATGGATGTAGTTATATATGCTGAATCTTTACAAGATGTGACATACTTTGAATAAAATTATTGTACTTTCTAACCTGATAATATATATATATATATATATATATATATATATATATATATATATATATA
>NW_015150680.1:277261-335064 GCF_000732505.1 Cyprinodon variegatus | reverse complement strand
ATATATATATATATATATATATATATATATATATATATATATATATATATTTATATATATTATATATTCAATAATATATAATAAAATGAAAATTTGGGCTGACTGTGAGAAATAATAGTTCGATTTTATGATTAACATTTTGTTATTAGGACAGTTTCATTTTCTACACCTCCAAAGACTTTTAAAGCCCTTATTGATATACTTTAAATGAAATAAGACCTTGAACCCCAGACAGCCTCGGCAGATGGCCTCTCACACTGAGCCTGGTTTTGCTGGAAGTTTTTTCCTGTTATAAGGGAGTTTTTCCTCTCCACTGTCGCTACAAGCATGTTAGTGCGAGGGATTGCATCCGAGTCAATGCGTCGATGCAATCAACTGGTTTTCCTTAGATGGAAAACTTTGAATCAATTTGACTGTATGATCTGGTTGAACTGTAAAGTGCCTTGAGATGATGTGTTGCGAATTGTTGCTATATAAATAAACAGAATTTAATTGAATGAATCAGAAGCGGTAGGGCAGCAATTTACAAACTCGGATATTTGATATGGGTCACAAAAATCCCTGACTAGTGTTCTACTAGATGTAGGCCTACAATAAACATGGCATAAAAATAAATAAAAACTGAGGGTATAGTGGAATAGAAGAAAAATAAATATGGTTCTCTGCTTAGTATGTATTTAAATCAGACAGTAATGTGTATTTAATATAAAATAAACGGGATACAAGTACACATGTATTTTAATGTATGTATATATAAATTAAAATTAATGTTTTGGATGCCCTTCCTGTAACAGTTCAAATAGAAATTGAAATATAATCAATAGCGTGAGGAAAACCTAATGGAGTCTGGAAGGCTGGATACTTCCTTAACATAAAAGTAAAACAAACAAATTAAAATAGCTTTTACCTGATAAGGTTGGCTGAACCTCACTTGCTCTGTTCTTAACTTATCGCCCTAGTTTGTTAGCCATCATCAATCTCCTTAACGTTAGCTAAGATAGCAACAACACAAATTCATTATTAGTCTAACTAAACTGTTTTACTAGAAATGTACCAACGGAGCACGACGTCCGGTCACTGTTACATATTTAATGCCAGCTGCTACGTCCAGGTGTGTCCAAAATATTATCCAGAATAAACCCAGGAGACGTTGGCCACAGCCTCACAGGCCATTATATTATCACGGCTGCTAAGCTAACGCCTGCTAGCTTTGCTACCCAAGCAGTTCGCACTAACAAACTGGCGCTTGTCACCATAACGACTGTGACAGTCACTTCTGGCTTTGAAATCAATCAGCGCGTGCAAGAGGGGACCAGCTTACCTTTATCTCCACCGTTTTATTAAGTCACTGGCGTTTGGCACGGCATTGCACTTTCCAAAGGAACATCGGCAGCGAGCAGCATCCAGGAGAGCTGTAAACACAGACCCAACCAACCCGCTGACTTCTACACTGCGCATGCGCAGCCTGGCGCTCCTCAGTATTGTACTAGACTGTGAGCTGCTGAGCCAAGTGAGGTGAGGCGTTGCCCCCGGTGACCTGCAGCTCACTGGTTGATGTCACTCAGATTTGGAGGTGTCAAGTTTTGGCATATTGCAATACCAACATAATCAATAGTAAATTATTCGTTTCAAGCTTTATTTTATGTATTTATTTAACTCTAAATTGCATTTTTTTTTTTGCATTTATAAATATTTTATTTGAGAAATTCACTTAAAAATGTGATTGTCGAAACGTGACAGCATAAAGATCAACAACATACAGAATGCTCTTTTTATGTTAAAGGTATAGTGGAGGAAGTTCTTTTTCCGAGTGGATCATCTAAATAAGTGCTACTCCTAATTGTCAATCATTCTGGTGATATGTTTACGTAAGGCCGACCTACGTGCTCGTCCCCATTTTCACTTACCAGTGGTGAGTCTGACATAGTGGAAAGATTGCAAATCTTCTTTTGGAAAGTAAACTTCTATGAGCGATGCAAACAGCAACTTTTAAACAGAGCACGCACGAGGAGAAATGGGGTCATGCACGCTTTCGCACACGTTTTATCAGGGTTTCCCTCTCGTGAGCTGGTACAGGCCGTAGTGCATGTGCATTTTTTTTAAGCAGAGAGGGTGTGTCGTTTCAAAAATTTGCGAAAAATCTCCACTATACCATTAATTTGATGAAAATGTGAATATTACATCAAACTAATCAAAATTTATTTTAATATAATCCATGCATTTTCTGACACCCTTTATCCCAAGTAGGGTCGCAAGGGTGCTGGGCCCTATCTCCAGCTGTCTACGGGGTACACCCTGGAAAGGTCGCCAGACCATTGCAGGACAACACAGAAATAAACAGGACAAACAACCATTCACACACACACACACACACACACACACCACCAGAGAATTTAGACAAGCCAATTAACCTAACAGTCATGTTTTTGGATTGTGGGAGGAAGCGAAGTACCTGGAAAGAACCCATGCATGCTCAGGGAGAACATGCAAACTCCATGCAGAAAGACCCCAGGCCAGGAATGGAACCCACAACCTTCTTGCTGCAACGCAGCAGTGCTACCTGAGCAGCCTTAAATATAATACTTAAGCCCATTAAAAACTACATCTATATACCAAAATAATGCAGTGTAGTACAGATGCTGAGCTATTGAAAAAGCACCCAGGCTGCTTTTCAGCATATTTAATGGTATGGCATATGTTACCTTATTGACAGCACTTAATAGTTTCTCGAATGGGTTTAGATGTAGTGAGTTTGATATTAAAGCAAGTATCATGACAAATGGAAACTAAATAACCTATCGGAAAAGTCCAATTGGAAAAGGAAATTTGCATTTTATTAAGGCTATTAGAGGAAAGCATGTCAATTCTTTGAAGTTTCTAGGTAAGTTGACTGTCTTTATATTTAAAACACTGTGGTCCAACATCACCAGATGACACAGCACCCCAAATCATTACTGACCATGGAGTTATTGCATTGGACCATGAGCAAACATAACCATGCATCAGTCCAACTGTTAAAACTGTTATTACTCTGAAAGATGGTAAGCTTAGGTATAATGATGACAACTGAAAAGGAAATACAGCCCTATTTAAAGCCAGTCTGTCTGTATGAATCGTCTCTGTGAAGTACTTTGAATCAGTTCTAAATAAAATCAAATTAATTGAATAGTATGATAAAGGAGATTATAGAAAAGTTACATAGAGTGAATATAAGGATTCATTCAGCTGTGATGTTATCGGAAAAAAACATGTACTTATGACACACATGATCTCTACTGCCTAAAAGAGGCTCTGCCATTTTGCATTGTCAGAAACTCACAGCATTGTATTGTTTGGACACACCCACTGATCACCTGATGTTTTGGTCATGCTGGCCATTCCTGTCCGGCCGGTAAGGAGTTTGTTGTTTACTGAAACGTGGATTAAGTTAAAAGCAGAACTACATTCTTGTACATTTTAACAATAAACAAATGAAAGGGAGCAAAACATGTTCAGTTTGCAGTTATTCCTTCAATCAAGTGTTTCAGATGCTGCTATGTTTCAACCTCACACACAGATATATCAAAATCAGAAAATCTTTAAAGGAAAGATTTAGACTGAATACACTTTTGTTCCACACTATCTCGGATGGATAATTTTTTTATTATTTATTTATTTTAATTTTTTTTTATATAAAAAAAATGTTGTGGCCTTAAACGTATTTGGATTTGTCTTCTAGCTACAACAGGAAAAGGAAAGCCTTTCATTCATGTTAGATAACTTAATCATGTGATGATCTGGTATTTAAAAAGCTTCTTTTCTGGACTTTTTTTTTTACAAATTGTCTTCACTTTAATTTATCTATTATAGTCCATCTTATATATAGAAACTAAATGGCAAAAAACTAAATATTTTTGCCATTTCAAAGTTTGCCACACTCACTCGTTTTCATTTTAAAGAGTTATATATATAATTAAAACTGATAAATGGACACATGATGAAAATATATCCACCAAGCTTTTGTTTTAAATTAGCTTTTTGATGAAGACATCTTGTTTTTGCAGCCCTGTTAAAAATGTTATTATACTCTTCTTGGTATCTGGACAGACTTAAATGAGGAGAATCAGTAATACAGTGGACTATATTCAGTAAAAGATTCTTTAAAACACAGTTTGAGCTTAATAAACACTTCCATTTTTTTTTAAATTCCTAAAATAAAAACACCAAATCTAGTTGAACCCTGAGGTTTGATGCCAGGAAGCATTAGGAGATTGTCTCTGAAAATTTCCTTCACCATCTTTTTTTTTAAAAATTGTCCATTTATTTAGTTTATATTCTAGAGGTTTACATGATTTAAACTAGAAAATGGAAATAGGACTACAACAATATTTAATCGGCTGTTCTTTTTTTTACAGTCAGTAACTCAAAAGCCAAAAACTTCATGTAGGCCTAGTTGAACAATAATTCAAGGTTAATACAATTTATTTTATTTATTTTTTTTGTTAGAAATTCTGTTTTGTCTTAAAAAAAAAGATAAACAAACTATAGTAACTCATAATGTTTTTACATTCTTAGTTTTCAGTCTTCCATACAGCATAGGACCTGTTGATGTAACCTGAGCAACGTACTGTATGTCATTGCCTCTTTAGTACAGAAACAATTTCTTTTATTATTATTATTATTATTTTAAGTGATTCTCTTAAGGGAATAAAACAAAATGTCAATTTATTTTTTTTTCTTTTAGCAGAGGTGTGAATCAGACAAAGATTTATGCAAAAGTAGGAAACCTCATCAATTTTTCAGCCCCTGATTCGGAAAAGCTTTCCAGAAAAGCTGATCCTGATAATGTTTTTTCTTATTTCTTATTGAATGTATTATCAGAACAAAATGTTGCTTTTAAAGATATTTCAGGCTGCCTCATCTTGTTGGACAGGTTTGATGTAACTGAATTCTTGAGTCATACAGTAATGTGTGAATGGATGGATGTGGCTGATGAAACTGAACCAAAACATGCCTTTAATTCATAATTTGACAAGGAGATCCAGTATATTTTCAAGTTTTGTTCAGATGAGGACACATTTATTGGCACCCTCCTATAAAACATGTAAACACTTTAGAAATAATTAATCTTTTATGGCGGTAATTTAACCTAACCTTTAGGTAAAACATCTTATTTGAATGAAGATCTGTTTTAATCAAAATCACACATGCCAAAATAAATTTTACACCATCTTTCAAAACATTTTGCAGACCCCTTATTTGCTAATAGTGTGTCATTTATCCCTAATAAATTTTCACGACGCTGAAAGATTAAGAGAAAAGGATGATTGAGTATCTCCCCTTTGCAGTGTGATGGGATCATGCAGAGCACTGGGTCATCTCTACATAGTGCCCCCTATTGGTTGTTATAGGACTTAACTTTTTTTTAGACCAAACAGATAAATGATTTGTGTGTGGATTTAGCCATACTGTAGATTATATAAAATTTTAATTTACTAATAAAGTCCCACAGATTTGATTAAAAATGTCCTATCACTTCGCGTTGGCATCCACTCTAACAGGGTTTTAGGACTTTTTAGAGATAAACAAGCCCACAGCATCACAGATTCTTTTAACAATTGTTCACAAAAAGCTAATTTAAGTCTGATTTGACAAAAGAACATTGTCCCACTTAACACTGGAATGCTTTCTGTAATGGAAGGACCAAGAAAGTTCTTTTGTAAGCATCCCCAATAAGGCTAGCATGTAAGTAGCATATGGGATTTCACTTCCACTGAAGGCAATGCACAAATTAAAGGCCTGTGTTTTAAAATGTTTCTTATATCATTACCAGTAAGGCAAATATGTGCATAATTGCACTGCATATGATGAAACAGAAACAAAAATTTTCATTTTCTTGAGAATCCTTTGAGATTTTTTGAGATTGCATAAATTACTGTGAATATTAAGACCAGTTAAAAACCTTTTGTTTGCTTTTTTTTATTCCAACAAATAAATATTCATGTAGTTAAAAAAGTAGCCTGGATGGGTATAATGTCATCTCCCAAAAAGGAGAAAATAACAGCTTGCAAAACACAGATAGGTTTAACAGCTTTCTGTTTATTAAAGCATGCAGTCTCATATATTCTACTGTTCCTCGTTATAATGCAGTCTCTCAGTGCAACATAGGAGTGGTTTCCTGTTCAACCAGTCTCTCTGTAGGTCAGTGCAATACTGCTAAACAAGGCAGAAAACACAGAATAATCGATCAGTCGGTAAAACAATACGCCGACTGCTCCATCTATTATTAATAGCACATAAATCATCATCATCATCACCATAGGATTAGACTTTACTCCAGATCTGCATTACAAATACAGTAAGTAAAAGGGAAACCTTTCACAATGTGATATTTCCAAGGAAATAAATGGAATACATAACAGTATTATTCATTTCAGGACATTTTAAGAGGTTCTGTCTCAGAAGGATCAGCTTTGTCCTGTTCTGAGACATTACACAACTGCCCCAAGGATTTGGAACATTTAAATAATTCTGACTTTTACAGGCTGTAGAAATGAGCGCTAACACTACCAAGTCCATCCACTGATGGCGTCAGACTGTATACATTGACGGATGTTTACCATTTCATAAGAAATTCATTGACATTTCAATCGAACAATAGATTCGCAAAAAAAATGTCTAATACAGACATGAATACTTAAAACATTAGTTCATCATGTTTCACAAATAACAAACAAGTTTTTTTTCCCCCTCTAATCCAGAAATTTCAGATGCTTTGCCTGTTTTTAAAAAAGGTTACAGAAAAGGCATCGATTTGACCAAAATGAGCAAAACACATCAAGAAGGAAAAATATCACAACAACCAAATGTGGTTATAATATCAACAATAATAATAATAAAGTGGCAAATGAACGATATCAAAATTATCTGAGCAAGCAAATAAAGACGCTGCTAAACAAACTTCAGCACTTGACGTGGCCACACAGTGGGCGTGTGCAGAACTCTTACAGCGCCGGGGGTGTTGTATCACAACTACAGAATCATTGGTACTCCTCTGCAATCACAAGAGGGGCGGTGTGGCATGCATGTGGCAGGATGCAGGTTGTAGGAGGTGGGGGGGGGGTCCAGTGCAATTAGCCACTATAGCAGGGCTCCATGGATACTTCATAAACAAACACTTTTGAGTCCGTACTCATGAAAACAGCTTTACAAACAGTCCAATATGTGCCCAGCCCTTTTTCATGATACTCTAAGCAGAGCTAATATTGATACTGACAGGGGGAAAAAATGAAAGCAGCCAAGTAAATGATACTTAGAACCTTTTTAACACTTTATCACTGCGGTAAGCTTTGGATGACAGGATCACTCAGACGCCTGTAGAAAAAGCCAAGTGAAGGACTCCCTGAGTGACTCATAAACGGAGGCTCAGCGGAACTACAAGAGAGGACCATCTCACTGAAGCCTGTGTCTCCTCACACAGCTTCTTCGTAAGGAGATTTAATAAGCCGTCAGTGGACAGCGGGGACTGATTGTACTATAACACGACATGGCACTTAACTTTACGTGACTTTAAAGGCAAAGTTGTAAACAGAAGCAGAGCCGCTGCAGCAAGCAGAGCTTAAAGAAATGCTGCTAACAGGTGGTCTACACCAGTCCTCGTCTTTTCTGTTTGAGGACTGACCTTATGGGGGAAAGGAATCTGTTGGGTAGAGCAACCGTGACAAAGGACGAACCTCCCCAAGAGTCTCCAGGCCTTCATTTTAAAACTTGAACATTTAAAAACAAGGCAACTTCACTAACAGTGTCAGTCAAAACATACAGTAAATCATTAATCATTGGCATAAATCTAATTTGTTTTGGGCTTTTAAAAGGAGCATTTTTATTACTTTAATGAGTTTTGAATAAGATGTGTGGGAGCAAAGCTATGTATTTGGTGTTTTGTTTTGGAAACATTTGGAAGGTTTGGCAAGTTTCCCTGCTAAATTATTGACCGCTGTTCTTATCAGAAATGTTCAAAGTAATAAAAACTGGTTAAGTTTTATACCAGATTTGGCTTTAAAGCAAAGTCCACAAACTAACAATAAGCCTTAGGTCTGGGCAAGTCAAAAAGCTAAAGTTAACCGATGTTTGTTTGGGATGGTGGTCCTACTTAAACATCCTGATTCGTGGTGAAATGGATGGCAGTTCTTCTTTGTTTAACAAATTAGTAAAACGCTACATGCTGTTACCACAATATTTGACTAATGGTCCTTTAAAGGTCCAAATTTACCCTAATATTGCTTGAGATCTATATGTTTTTGTAGTTCATCATTTGAGCTTGTTTTGTTTTAGAAAATCCTAAGTAAATTATTATTTCTTGAAAAAAGAAATCCATTGAATTTCATCAAAACAAACTATTAAAATACATCTAAAATCCCAAATAAACCTGTTATTTATGTGTGAAGAACTTCTGACTCCAAATCTGGATGTGAACACATTAAGAGGACATTACCACCAAAGACTAAATAGTCTTTAATATGGTTTGTCTTAAGTCTCATAATAAATGCTTTCAAATAAACTTTTAGGCAGCTTTGATCTGAACCAAAGATCCATCACCTCCAGGAAAAGCAGATCACAGAGCACTGGCCTTAAAGCCAGCAATCAACAATACAGCAAACATGAGAAACAAAGATCTCAATACAAAAAAATCTATCAACGAACAACTTCATAGAAGTCAGCGTCACTGAAACAGATAAAATAATCAAAAACTTTAAAAAAGTTAAGCAGAGATTTAGCTAGAGAAGAAAACAGGCGGTGTTCCTCTTTTTAGCCCACCTCCCCTTTAGACATTCAGCATATCCACAAATTGTTTTACTGTAGACAAAGCAGATGAGACGGATCCAACTGGCATACATCATTTCCTTTTTTTAAGATCCATTGATGAGCAGCTTTATATGAAGTTTGCTTAGAACAAACAAAAAGGAGAGAAAGGCCCTGTGTGCCCTGAATGGAGCTTTCGCACACGTTCTACATGCATATACCTATGTAAAGTTTGCAAAGGAGGTTTATGACAACAGGCACTGTGTCCTCTGACGGTCAGAGGTCTATATAAAATATCTTGTGACTCATAAAAGGGTTGTTTTATGATCAGTGGGTTTTTATATCTCAGTTTCTTCCTTTAAAACCTGTCCTGTATCCTGTTGAAGTTCTACGGCTATCATTCCAAGGATATCTGCAAATGAAATAGCTAATTTCCTTAAAATTTAATCTAAAATCTTTATTTATCTTAAGTTTTTTTTTTTATTAACATAGTGAAATTCATTCTGTATATATTTCTGTATAGAATTGGTTTCTATTCAATACAAACTGAACAATATACAGGCTGTTAGCTGATCAAATCACTTTGAGGGTAAATTAAATGCATGAGGATAAAACTATGGATTCATTGAGGCACCAGAATCAGGATCTTCAAATAAATAAAAACTTCTGATCAAAACCCTATCTGTAAAATTTGAATGTTGAGATAGCAAATAATGTTTGATTTGATTGGTTAATAACACTTTCGTCATCTCAAAGAACAATTAAACACAAGAGTTCCTGTAGATGATTTTAACTGTGGATGGATAGGATTTCCTAAAGTGGTCTTTTTTGCAGGAAATGTTATGTTTTCTATCCCTTTTGTTTATAATAAGGCATATTACTGAAAGAAAAAAGAAACACCTTAAAAGATGCAAAGATGCAAAAACATAAAAGACGATGCAAAATGTATAAATTTGACCACCTGAAGCTGCCCAGAGAGAGCAAACACAAAATATAAGTAAATCAATAAAAAAAAGCGGTAAGCAGCAGTCTAAACTTTTAAGATTTAAAAAAGAATAATCCTACAAAGCAGCTTTTAGATACTGATCAATGTCTGCTTTTATGGGACGCAAGTCTTCAAAGGCACACACTAAAAGCAACCACATATTGAGAAATGTGCTGAAACCACGGTGCAATGTTGGCTTTGCTGTAAAAAAACTGAGACTTTAATGGAGATTATTATAAATTTAGTCCCACAAATGTAGCTCTGGAAGACCTGGCTTCAGCCACTTTAACCACTGAAAGGCCTGTTGAAGGTTCTCTTAGGTGACCGGTTAGATGTCAAAAACATCTTTACCTTTTCAAATGGAAAAAGAAAATATTCTCTGTTGTAGAATATTCTGCTTTGAAATGTGATTCAGGTCTAGATCAGCTCTAGCTTTAATTAAGCAGCATCTCTGTCCCAGGGGTTTCTGGATGAGCCTTGGTGGAAGTGTCGCCCAGTTGATGAGGTCCAGTTCGTAGTACGAGCTTCCTGATGCCCAGACCTCCTGATCCCAGCCCAATAGGAGAAAGAGATTTCCTAAAAAAAAAAAGGAAAGACACAAAAAAGCTGAAATGAAGAAGGCAAGAAAAGGCAAGATATGAAATATAACAAGCGCAGGTATAATCGAGAGGTTGAGTTTAATAGGCGTTCCCTCTCTGAAGCAGGTAGAGGTCTGTGCATGTGCATTTTTTATTTTTTTTTTTTTAAGTGAAGAGGGCGGGTCTTTTCAAAAATGTGCAAAATTCCTCCACTATACCTTTAAGGTAACATTGGCTTCTGAATGCCCTGGGCAGATTAGATTGACATAGCAACACACTAAGGCTGAAATCTGAAGAAGCACAACAAAATTCAGAGAAAAAACTGTTTGGAAAAAAATGAATACAACTGGATAGAATAAATTGAAAGTGTAGGTTATGAATGTAGGTCAGTGTTTCTGATTGATTTTAGGCCAGCAGTGAAGGCTTTGAAGGCACTGACCGTCCACCATTGTTATAGAGCGTTTCTGGAGATGTTTTACCTGAAAGCCATCTTTTTTAGCTGGAGAGCATCCATTTTCTCAGTCAGAAGGCTTTCTGATTTGCTGCGTTCCTCTACAGGGGAGGGGCACAGAGGAGAGGAGCAGGGAGGAGGGAGGAGGTGGGAAGCATCCTGAGACTGAGGGCTGGGCCGATCTAAACCCTCCTAAAAGACAACGATGGAAACACACACTGAATTAAAAAATGTATTTATTTCTTTTAAAATCAATAAAAACCACTTATCTACATAGAAATGTATTTAGAAGTATTGACTTATGGACAGATTCTTCCACCTGAGCTGTAGATATTTACAGCTCCTCTAAAGTTACTGTATGTTGGACTGCCATGTCTTATTTTGCAGGTACATATTAATAAAAGGTACGGAAAATGTACCTGGGTTAGTTAGTGGGCTTATTTTCACCTATTTTCAGCACCCAGACTTACCTGAGACTTAATCTCGTGGTGTTCTGAATCCTCCATGTCCAGAGCTCGCAGTTCGAGCTCGATGTCTCGATCCGGATCGGACTCATTTTCCGTTTGGTTTGGTTCCCGGCTGAAGGAGGTCTGATGATCCTGAAGCTGCTCCGACACAATTTTCTCTCCGCTGCTAATCGAAGACCGGCGGCCATTCAGCTCCGACGCACAAAGATGCTCACTGACACAAAACACAACAAAAATATGACTTTTTCCCCCAAAAAAGTGCTTTTTAAAAACATTTGAGAAAGACCATGTTTGAGTCCTTTTCCTTCATCATTCAGGGCCACCAACGCTAACAATTATAAAATTATGGCTTTTTATTCCTTATGCACTCTGAGATTTAAACATTGATTGTCAAAGATGTGGAATTACTCCACTACACCAGAAGTGCTACTAGGCATCATATAAAGATAAGAAAAAAAAGACTTAAAAAAATGTTGGAATGTGATATTAAAACATTTCTAGAGAGAGATGGAAAAAATAACTATGTATAGAATATAAAAAAATTTTTTAACACTTTGTAAAAGGGTCTAAATACGATTTCTAGGTAATGGTGTTATAAACAGCAATCATTTAAGTACTACTGATGTGCAGTAAAAAAAATGCTGTGAAATGTAGCATAGATCCAATAATTGGAAAAAAAACAGCAACTTTAAACTTATTATCTACCATGTACCACAATATTTTCTCAGAGAGCATCCACTATACAGTAAGAGGCAGAACAGAAAGCTGTAGATTCTTGCGCTTTCTTTGAATTTGTAATATGGGTTCATATTACAAGCCTAGAAATAGAAGACTGGGATCTGATTTGCTCAGATGTATTCTTGTTTTAGAGATGTATGCATCCCGGACATGAAACTGTTCCAGTGTATTGTTTTTTATCTGGTGGAGCAGCTGACAAACTGTTAAAATGTAGGAATGTCATACCTCTCAAGGAAACTGGAATGGCTAGAGGAGTCTGATCCTCTGGAGCTCCACCTATAGTCACTGTGATCAAAGTGGTGGTTGTAATCTGTTAGAAAAATAAAAGAAATGAGGATCAATTGTTGTGCTAATAAAATAAGCTATGTAAAGAGTGTGTCCAGTAACGCATCACTGCAAAAACAATCTAAAAATAAATCAACATATCTTAAATCAAGTGTATTTACCCTTAATTTGAGTAGAATGAGTATTTTTACTCTTAAAGTAAGATAATTAGATAAAATGCACTTGAAATGAGTGTATTTTAAACGTAAATTATCTTGTTCCATTGGCAAAGTGTCTCACTTACCTCCTCAACAAACACACTTATTCTGTTTAGCCATATCTTAAGAAATCTAGCTCAAAAAAAGTTCCTTATTTCTTTTGATGGCTTTTATTTGTCTATCCTGACCTTTGAAGTTTATGGCCGTGGTGCTGGCGCTGCCCTGGCGGGCCGTGGCTTGTACAGGGTCGGTGGTATGGTAGCCTGTGCGGGATGCCCTAGAGATGGCCCCCCACTTTGAGATAATGGGCGCCTCACTGAAGGGAATAATAGGATCTTCTTCTTTCAAACGTCGATAGTGATCCAACGAGTGTAGCCATCGTTTCCCAGTGCCGCTAACAACGCCTTGTCCTCCTTCGTTACAGTCTAGCTCCTGCACAACAAACACAACAGCACAATTTGAAATGCCCATGTCAAAGTTTAGGCTTTGTTTGGATGCATTAAAAACCATCATTTTGAGTAAATCTCACCGGACGCTCCGAGTGGGAATGGGAGTGAGCTGGGGTGGGTTTGAGGGGCTCAGGCTCAAAGGGGCTTAAGCTGGGCCCGGCTGTGCCGCAGGACCATGGAGAATAACGTGCCAAACTTTCCTCACCCCTGAACCTACATCCCATGCACTGACCTCCACCGTTTTCCATATGCTATGAAATGAAAAACAAAGAAGAAATCAGATATCCTTAATCTGTTTAACATTTCAACAAGACTTGTCAGGAAAGGAAATGAAAAAGGATAGCATTCTTAAAAAAAAGAATACTTATACTTAAGAAAAAAACGTAGCCTCAATTTGCGTTCACACTGAACGCAAAACCTGCAGATATTCTGCCAGAACCGTCTGCTTTTGCCCGCCTTGATAGTCGCCTGGCCAGTGAAAGCCTTTTCTAAGGCAGGCAAATTTGCATGGGGGCCTAAAGGTTCCTACATCATGGATTCTGCTGGTCTATGATTTCACGTCATTATGGCGGAAACAGATTAACAAAGCGACTGGCAGTGCTTTTCACTTAAGAAAGCCAAACAAAGCAGCAGGCATTCCTAGGTTCACCAGCTTCCAAAAGATGGAATGATTGTGGAGAATACTATCACCTCCAGAGGCTAGGTTTGGATGACCGTTGCTTTCAGCTGTACATGTACTTCCACCTATCATCTGTGGCCCAGTTCAGAGCCCTGTTGTCCTTTTTTGGGGGACGAATCACCCTGACAACAGAGGGTCAGGTGACACGGCATTCTGGAGTCAGACAGGAGCAGCAGAAAATCAGTGTGAGAACACCGCCAGAGAAAAAAACAAAACAAGGACAAGGCTGCCAGCTGTGTCACCCTCTGAACCTAAGGAACACTAGCGGGAGATCAGAGGATCCCTTTGGCGAATCAGTACACTAGAGTTGGGCGAGAAGGCCGAGCGGAGGAGCCCGCTGGGGAAACAGCACCAGCAGGGAGAGGCTACAGCTATAGAAGGTACAGTAACTACGGAGGAACAGAGGAGCACAGCGGGAGATTGGATAAGTCCACCAGGAAAACAGAACACTGAAGGTGTTAGAGACTGCAGCAGCCCGGGAGCAAGACAAGGGTAACTGCAGGGAGATGAAAGGAGTACTGCCTGAGACAGACGATGGAGCCGAGCAGAGAAAGCATCCATCTGAGCTGGATTCTAAACTAGATATTAAATTAAAACAGCTTTTTTTTAAAAAGCTACCTTAAATCCTTTTAATAGAATTCCCACTTCATCCTCCCTCAACATTATTTTCTCCATCTTACATTTTTAATTTATAAAAAGCTGGTCTCAGCTGCGCTCCTCCACTGTAGCTCACAGCAGGGGTGGGCAACAAATTTAATTTGCAATCTAATCACAATTTAAGAAAATTCAATTTTCAAATCGCAGCGGCGCTCAGTTCTGGTCATGTTACATTTAACAAGACTAAGGCACTAATTTTTAGTTACTCTAGCACTTTAAGGGGCCGTAATATGTTTTAAGTGTGTTTGCCTCCGCGAAGAAGGAACTAAACTTCCTGCTAGTATTCAGATCTATGCATGCAAGCAGAAGTAAGCTTTTCTCTACACAAAGGTTACAGCAAAGTCATGCAGTAAGGAAACTGTCAAGGGAATGAAAATTATGAAACCCTAGAGTGAAACATCTACATAGGTGTGGTTATTGCGTAGAAAACCTGAAATAAAATCACAATATGGGTTCAAAATAATTGCAATTTTGATTTTTTGCAAAATCGTTCAGCCCTTGCTAACAAGCAAATCTTGTCTCTGACTTGATTTCGCACTTAAATTTAACTAAAGTTCAGATTTTTCCACTTCATTAGCAGGTGAGGCGGCAATCAAATGTCACCAACTTTATCAAAAATCGTGCCATTCGCCTGCCTAAATTTCTCACCTTCATCTTGCTCATTTTTGCTCCGCTTTGCTTTGCTACAGATCCGCTCTCTAGAGATAACATGGGAATCCTTTTCTCTGGCTGCAAAATTTGCATTCCATGTGCATGTACCTTTAAAAGCTATGAATGGTTGTGTACATCTCAATTATTACTGTAATACTTTTTTTTTTTCTTTTGCTGTTGCAGATTATAATTGGACACCCTAATTGAAAAAAGACCAACACAGAATAACCTTTCAAGAACAGAAAAACCCAACATTTACTTAGCTAGAAACTGGATTGAATGCAACTTACAAGCAAGGACACTGCACCTTTAATAAACATAGAGTAGAGCTGCATTATATTTAGCAAAATATCCAATTATGAAATGATACATGTAAATGTAATGATATCTATAGGAAGTGCATTAACAAATTATTTTGCTTAGTTTAGTTTATCTTAATTTTAGTGTAAAATACATAATTTCACAATTTATTTTTATAGTAAAATGTGAAGGAAAGTTACCAAAGGCTCTGAAGGGACTTAAAAAAGGTAACCTACATATTAATGTGTAAATCTCTTAACCGTTAATGAAAACATGCATATCCGTAGTTACATGGTTTCAGTAGGTTTAAAAGGAGATGCCATAATTGAAAAGACAGACATTCATCAGGAAAAATTTTAGTTTTCTAGATAGTTCTTAAGCTGGTTTTGTGAGGGCTCAGCAAAGGGGGAGGTGAGACTGTTCCATACTTTAGAGCCTTGGAATAGAATACTACTGTATTTCGGTTCATAACAAACATATGGCTTATATATTTCAGTTAAAGGGGGGAGAATAAATCTATTGTTTCCATCTCAACATCAAGCTTTAATTAATACCGGCTTTTCTAGCCAATATCAGCTGTTTTAGCAATGAAAAAAGTTAAGTAAAATTAATTTACTTAATTCAAACAGATTTTCATTATTTTGCACGGTTTATATTGTAATGCAAAGTAAATCTGTAAGTGAATACCACCAAAGAATTCCTGTGGTAGTTACTGTCTTACAAAGTATTTACTGTGGGAACGGGAGGTGATTAAAATGCAAAAAAATTTTTAGATTTCCATTTGAAAACCATAAACCTTTCTTCCATTTCACATTTATAATCCTTTTTTGAATTGGCCATTTTAAATAATAATAGCAAAAATTAATTTGTGGTCATGATGTCATAAAAACCACAATGTCACAGTAAAATGTAAATTGTCTTGGAGTGGAAAAAGTATGTGTTATTACACCTGCTTCCAGAAGGGGGAGACAAAAGTCTCACAAAGCAGACTAATGCTTTAAACATAAGGAATACAACTTAACCTATTGCAGTTGTCCTGCTTCACCTGCTGATGTGCTAAACTCTAATGCAAGGATGTTTTACTGAGAAGTATCTGAAACATTTCTTGCAGTCTATAATATTTTTTGTCGCTTGAATAGAACTGAAATGTTTAATATATTGGATTAAGGAGAATAATAACATTTAATCAACTTTTCCTTTTAGCAGAGAAAGGCCACTTGTGATATAACTTAAAATAAACCAATTCATATAAATTGACATTTAAAAAAAGCTGTTTGTTTTTCCAACCTGATCTATTTTACAATAAGTGTGTTCACCCACAAAAAAAAAAACATCCAACAAGCCGTTAAACAAAGCTTTATTCAGTCAAACGCCTGAGTCACTGCTCAACAAAGTCTTTGCTCTCTCAGACACACACACACACACACCCACACGCATGCCAGGACCATGCATTGCTATGATATCTGCTTCAACAGTTGCTAAGCAACCACCTCCCTCTTAAGTAGCATTGGGGGAAGCAGCAAGTGTACGCCTAATGAGATAGGAGCTAAATAAATTCACATTTTAAAAAGTTAAGCGCATAAATATTTGACCAAAGCACAGCTCACTTTCTTTATAGATTGGAAACGACTGTCCATGAAAATGGTTT
Organism: Cyprinodon variegatus; assembly: GCF_000732505.1. NCBI lineage: Eukaryota > Metazoa > Chordata > Actinopteri > Cyprinodontiformes > Cyprinodontidae > Cyprinodon > Cyprinodon variegatus. Next base: position 318,201 of record NW_015150680.1, on the reverse strand, counting down.
TACTAATTCTAAGATTAAAACTATTTTCTAATGTGTTTGTTTTTGTTCTGTACCTCTGGCCCAAACTCAGCAGTGAAGATGGGGGAAGATTGGGAGGGTCTGTGATGGTGGTGAATGTGAGTCCAGTGTTCCTGCTTCCGTCTGAACAGATCCTCATATCCCAGAGGAACGCGCCCATAGTCCTGAAGCAGCATCAGATCAAAACGGAAAAACAGGGAAGAGATGACAGTGAACAGATCATACACATTTGCATAATTGTAATGGAACTCATATTTCAATGCACTGACAGCAAAGTGATGCAACGCATGCATTGTGGAGCACTTTTTATTTCTACATATTCAACCGTATTTTCAGTTCTTATGCTGTGCACATAAATATGTTTCCTTTGGTGCGTTTCCTTTCTGGCTATTTTGACTCTAAATTTCCATTTGTAGTATAACATGCAATATTTTTCAGAGGTCTTTATTTATTAATTGCAGTCTGACAACAACAAGGATTTACTGCAACTTTCTATTTTCCTGTTTTTGCTTTCTCTTTTCCTTACACCCACATATCAACTCATCTCTACCTTTCCTTTCCTGTCACATTTCTGCAGCACGTGGCTTCAGCCTACTCTGTGGTCCACCCCCTTCTCACCCAGATACGTCTTTGCTTCACCCACTCACTTCTCTTCCTACTGACAGAGTAATGTTGCTTTAGCAATGAATCCTGCAGTACTGTATAGTCCAACTGCAGCAATGTATGGGTCAGCGTGAAGCATTTCTGATGCACTTATTATTGAGAAGGTTAAAACAGGTAATGATAAATTGAAGCATATAGGTGAAAAATAATAAGAAATTGAAGCCTAAGGGTTACATCAACACCCTCAATGAGGATTTCCATCAGCCAATGGGTGAATTATTTATCATACCCTGTGCAGCCCGGTGCGATGCTCCGCTCCAGAGCAGTAGTTGCTGTCTAGAGAGTTGAATCTCTCCCTGAGTGGAGGCTGGTAGACTGAGGAGTGCAGAACCTCCGGAGGCAGTGAGTTACTCCTGGCATCCTCTCTGTGGTACAGCTGTAATGGTGATCATTCAACAAGTGACAGATAAATCAAGTTATACATTACAGCACGGCCGTTTATAAGAAGCAGGAGGTGATGCCATCTTTAAGGAACAGAAAATCAACATTTCTTTGGATTTTCTGAAGTTCTTTACAAGTTTTTCTTTGCACCAGTTCTGGAACATTGTCATATATTGTGTAACATCTAACAACATTTGTGTAACATTTAATAACCTGTGCAATAACCTGTTTCTCTATATTTGACACCCCGTGCAATAACCCTGTATATAAAAAAATAACCATACTATAAAAAATAAAAAAAAGCTGTCATATGTGGACGCATTGTATATATCCGATGCACATCTTTCTTCTTTTGGCACATTCTTCTACTTTGACTACTTAAACTGATGTAACAAGTACATTTCTACTCAGTGAGATCAATAAAGTCAATCAATTAATCAATAAAAAGCTCCCACTGTCAACAGAAGAACCATTAAGTTGAGAGGTAACAGAAACTTTGCAAAATGATCATTTCAATGGATGTTTTTTTTGGCACTTTTTAACATCTGCTTCCCACCAGACTAAGAATGCATTTAATATGCATTTAAAACTAAATCTGGGAGCCATTTTACATATAATGAAGCATTGCAGTTTATTACTGATGGAACAATGCACTTTAAAGTATGAACAGCCAAACAGTACAACCTAATTGAAACTGATTGACTTTGGTACTACATGCATTAAATCAAGGTTTGTGCATTTCTGGTATGTGGTTGGGAAGTTACATATCTCGATACCCTCAGGCGTTGATTCATTCGCAGACTAATAAAAATAAAATTTCTTACAATGAAGAAATTAACACTCTTCATTTAACCCATCCCCTTTGGTGAGCAGTGGGATGCAACTTTGCAGTTTCAGGAGCAATCAGGGGTTAAGGGTCTTGCTTAGAGACCCAGAATGGCCGTCTGTGGGAATGGGATATGAACCCAGAACCTCAGGATTCTAGGCTAGACCATCACTCCCCTCCTATAGGCCACCCATCTATCATGGTGCAATTCCATTAACTGATTTGAGGGTAAAAAAGGTTTGATCTGTTTTGATTAATGCAAAAAGTTAAAGCAATTATACTTTTTCATGATACATTTTTCTTTTATATCTACCATTTGGGGTTAACTTAGCAAAATCTAACTAATAACGTATAAATAAACCCTTAGCCTTATGTAGAATTCTATGTGTCAGGCTGTAGATGTGATTAACGCTCAAAGAATTACACAAACAAGAAATGTAACCTTGCTCACATTTGACAGACTTTATGTGTAGATATATAAAGTTAAGAGGAAACAGAAGCTGAAAGGAACAGTAAGTACAGGCATGTGTGGGTACAGCCATTTTTCCTATAAAGAAAGGGAAAAAATGAAAGGCAGAATGTGGTAGTGCAAACATGCTTATTTTATTTCGAAGCAGAGTAGCTGACTATTCAGGCTGGTGAAAAAAAAAGATGTAGTGCAGATGATTTAACATCAGTCTCTAAAATAATTTCATCATTAGATATCAGGTCTGTTGTCATTGAATAATCTGTTTTTTGAATGCAGGGATAAAAGTAGTACAAATCTGAGTGAAAATGGGGAAGAGTTGGTCAGTGGAAGCTTTTCAGGCAGTAAATAGGAATGCCATCAATTCATAGTGCTTTCCTGGTCTTCTGATGCTAAAATAACCCATTTATATCGTCCTCTGTCATCTATAGTGCAAGTACTAGGTGGTCAGAGCGGAGGGGTTGGTAGAGTTGTTGGTAGGGGGGCGACTGCTATATTTAGTTAAGCTGTCCAGGCTACTCCAATCAGCGAAGCTGATCTTTAAGTTCCTGCTGTTGGTTTATTACAGTCGTATATGTGAAAGGTCTAAGTTTGCACTGAACGTTGTCAGGCAAACTCATGAACAATAAACATTAAATTGCCTTAAAAATACATTTCTCTTACATTTTAAGGTTTTATTTTTTTTATTCAAAGCTGCTACAAGCTGGCAACACTATCTCTTATAAAAGTTACCTAATAACAGAGTCAGCGTAGCTGGGCTGAGGTTATTTTTCCCCTTGGCTCTGAGACATAGGGAATGCAATAAAATCAAACAAGAAGAATAACATGGAGAATTTACTGAAAGGTGTTTTCAGTAATACTGTAAAGCTGCATTATTTTAAACAGGCGGTGGTTTGTTTATTTGTCTTTAAAAAGTGAAGGCTTTTAGAAATCTTTAGTTCTGATGCAGGTAGAGCTGGTTAACATGTGGATATTTGCATGAAGTCTTACCTGAGGTCTCCATAGTCTCCTGCTGTCATAGAGAGGAGCATAAACACTGTGAGAAGGTCCCAAATGTCCATACTGTCCCTGTCCTGGATGGTGATGGAAGGTGGGGGCTCCCATTTGATCTCTAGGAGGAAATCCTGAAGAAGGGGATGAGGCTGGGTGAGGTGGCTGATGGTCATTTGGGTACGAGGAAACACCCGCAGAAGGAGGCAGGGCCGATTCCTGGACGTTAGAGGACCGGAGGAAGCGAGCCATGCATGTTTTGTGTGGAGGGTGAAGAGTAGATGGATAGAATGAACCTGCTGGAAAATAGGTTGAATTCTTTTTTAACTCCCTGAAGGAAACAATAAAAGATAAATATGTTTGATTCTTATTTCTTTTGACAAAGACTCACAGCTTTGCTGAAAGTGTGCCTTGTCGTAACCAGGGTGGGGCTCCTGATAGTACATCTCTGACCCCTGAGAGGGGTGAGGTGAGGAGAGGATGAATTGGCCATGTCGAGGCAGAGGAGTACTGACATCAGCACCACCAGGAGTGCTCAATGGAGACGAAGCTGACGAGAGGCTGACTGGAGTTCTGGGGGGAGACAGGGACTTCCTAATGATCCAAAAGATCCCAAGAACATAAGAAGTAGACAGGAGATTAAGTCCAGAACAACCTGAATATTCAGACATCAAATGCCAACAAAAAATATCCAATGAAGTAGGATTCATACAGCTCTGTTGACCCCGATGGGGTTCTGGTAGGGCCGTTAGTCCCATTGGTTCCATTCGTAACAACCCTTTTCAGTTCTTCCACACCTCCAGACCCTCTGGAGATCAGCAGCGGGTTTGTCAGGCTGGAACCTACTTCTGTTGTAGAACCCATGTTTTCCTCTGTATCTTTGATGCCTTTATTGGCCAGAGGAAATTGGCGAACCACACTGCCGCTCTTCTTGTTCCTCAGCCTGAATCTTTGCAGAGGACAAATCATTTTAAACTCTTCTGATTACACATTTTAATACTTGTCTAGTTCATTCCAAAATTTATGTTTAAGGATGAAGGATGTTAAAATTATACGAGTAAAACTGCTATACATGTTTTGTTTATTTTACATAAGAAAATGTTAAAATGCAGAGAGATTGGTGCCTGTGTGAGTTCTCACTTCTCTAGTTCATCCTGGGTGTGTGCAAATGTGCAGCTGGTTCCTCTGGGGCATCCTCCCTGTTGACGAAGGTCTCTGCACATGCTCGTCTTATATTTACTGTTGGCTTGGGGCTGCAGGATACAAAAATACAAACAATCAAAAACTACTCTGGATATTTTACAATAAATGAAAACTTATAAGCATACAGGTTTTCATGAATCTGCCATTCAGTAATTTCATGCTTTAGCAGACTCATTTATACAAGGTTTTTAAACATTTGAGCACAAATTCACTTTTTCAACAAATGAAAACAGCTCCTTTTATGAAGCTGTAACCTTCTAAAATTATCACACATATTTCAGCTTTAAACCAGCTGCCAAAAGAAGCAGCCAAATATCTCTAAAATGATTTACCAGTCATTTATTGATGACATCTCTTGTTAAATAGCTAAAACTAAGAACCTAATTTAAGACGTGTTACTCTTTTATTGGTAACTACACTCTGTTCTGCACTACAGTATTCATATCTTTTTGAAAGAATAACAGAATTGAGAAAATAGGTGAAGGAAATACATTTTTTATTGGACCCTGCAAAACATACAAATAAAAAGCTTTGCAAATTTACAACAATTAAATTTAAATAACTGTAAGAAACCTATTTTGGCCTTGAAAAAAAAAAAATAAATAAAAAAAAAAAATATATATATATATATATATATATATATATATATATATATATATATATATATATAAATCAGCTGTAAAAATGCAATAGCCTCCCTTCAACCAGCTGACAGTGAAACATGAAAACTGCAAACAGATCCATGCTGTATTTTCCCTAATAACTTCTAGGCAGAAAGTTTGCCTCTTAGCGTCATCTTTCTTGGCTGAAGCTAAACCTTGGAAACCTTTTCAGCAAAGACAGAATAAATTCCCATGAAAGAAAATCCTGTCTTGCCCTTTTGCTTCTTTGGGTTTTAAAATGCTGCAATGGCCTTTTAAAGTAAACAAGGGTCACTACACCATTTCCATGATCATTTCAGCTTTTGGTACACCCTCACTGCCTGGAAGTCTAGAAAGAAAGGATGTACAATTTCTTCTTCATTTCATTTGAAAAAATATTTATCCATTCATTTCTGACATGCTTAATCCCAACTGGAGTTGCGAGGGGTGCTGGTGCCTATCTCCAGCTGTCTATGGGTGAGAGGCGGGGTCCACCCAGGACAGATCACCAGTCCATCGCAGGGCAACACAGAGACAAATAGGACAAACAACCATTCACACACACACTCACACCTAAGGAGAATTTAGAGAAGCCAAATAACCTAACAGTCATGTTTTTGGACTGTGGAAGGAAGCTGGAGTACCCAGAGAGAAGCCACGCATGCTCAGGGAGAACATGCAAACTCCATGCAGAAAGACCCCGGGGCGGGAATGAAACCCAGAACCTTCTTGCTACAAGGCAGCAGTGCTACCCATTGTGCCACTGAGCAGCCTTAAATGTAATACTTAAGCCCATTAAAAAACTAAAAAACTGTTTACTGAATATTTATATTCAATTGAATTTGTTTAAATGTTGTTATTTCAATATTCATTTCTTTAGGGCCTCTAAAACCTCCAACCAAAATCATCAGGGTTAAGGCAAAGTTACAAACATGTAAATGGCAGTAACAGAGTAACAGCTGTGCTATTACTCCTGCTTTCTTAGTTACAGGAACTTCTTTACATTCAGTGACAAATGAAAAAAGAACTAAGTTTGCTTCAGTCTGCATTGAGGTGTACTGAAATGATGCCTTCTTCAGGGGAAAACAAACATCTACTATCAGAGCAGGATGGCATTACTCTGGTCTATAAGCGTACCTGTGGAGTTTCATGGCTCTTCTTGCTAAAGTTCTGGACGAACTCCACCAGACCGTGAACCACAAACTTTACAGCCAGCATCACACTTTCCAGCTCTGCCCATGATGGAGCTGGGGCATCTGCACACAGATTAACATCAATATGGATTAGAAGATAAGGTAAATTATGGAAATGAACTATAAAATAACAGTTGTGGTTGAAAAGGCAGACCATAAATAAATATATAAAATCTGAAAAGTCTACTTTGATAGAGGTTTAAGCTTGAAATAGAAAGATAAGGAAATCAGTCAGACCTCTTTAAATGTCACACAGATTATTTTTTTCTGTAGATTGTCAAAGTTCAATCTGTGTTGGCCGTGTGGTTAAGATGAAAACCGCAGATTACAAATCCTGCCCTTTTGTTATTACCCAGGCTGCTTTCATTATCAAAGTATTACGTGAACTTTTGTAGTTTATTCAAATATATATTTTTTCTTTAAATTGATTTATTTCCTGATAATGTTGGGACAATTTGTCATAATGCAAGTCATCATTTTACAGATACAAATTTGAATACAATATACTACAATATGAATCTAGATTTAACACTTTTTTAAACATATAAACTATATTTCCAGCCATCAGGTATTGTCAGTAGATGTTAATGGAAATTTGTAGCTTTTGTAAGAATGTTTTTTTCAGCAAAAAGATGTAGTAAAGATACAAAAATGAAGTACCAGGGTTGTGATCTATGTTGGCCAGGAGCTCCAGGTGTGGTCTAAGACTGGTTAGGTTGGAAGGGTCTCCTGTCCTCTGGAGAACAATCGTCAGTTCCTGGACGCTCTTTGCAAATGATTCTGGAGACTGCAACTACAGCACACACAATAAAAGATTAGTTTAAGTGCTCTTGAATTAGTTTTTTTCTGTTATGTGCAGATCCCTCAGGAATTATTAGCTCCCTATCCATATCAGCCTGGACTGAAATATTACACTTAAGTGTTTTAATGCAGCTGCATAATCTCACATAGCATTTAAATAAAGCAGACTGCTTTTGACCGTACTAAATTGGGAAATGGCTAAAACTTGCCTCATTAGTATCTACACTTAGAGCCAAAATCATGAAGTTAAAATAATGGACCTTAATAAAATGTTTAGGGATGATTCAGGTTTTTTTCACTATCATACACAATGAGAGGATGGTATAAGAGAACAAAAGTTAAGAAATTGCAGCTTAGTTCAATTCAGCTTTGCTAAGAACTATTAGAAGCTGCATTCACATCAACCACTGATTTAGAAATTAGCTGGAAAATTACCTGTCTGTCATACTATTATAATCTTAAAGCTGCAGTGTTAAATTAATCTTGTGATGGCTTTAAATAAACGCAACTACTGTATTTTTCAGAATATGCTACTTTTTCCCCACGCTTTGAGCCATGTGGCTTTATAAGAAGGTTTGGCTTTTCTGTGAATTGTTCTTAACCGCTTGAGGGGGAACTAAAAGTTGGAAATGAAAGAATAAGGGTATCATTTTCATTTAGCACAAAAACATGATAGAAGCAGGCATGACGGAGAACATCTGTCACAAATTCACACATTTTTACATTTATTTGCCGCGTTAAAGCTCCCGAACAAATGAAGAGATTGGGCTCAATTCCTGCAGAGCTGAAATAAAGAGCTGACGAAGCCTCATCCTTTAGTAGAAGCTCTTACTGCCAAGAAGCTAAAACCATGATATTTTATATGTTTTTGAGGAAAGTAGCCGCATAATAGAGAAGATTTCAATTCAACAGACTGACACTTTTGGCCCCTGAGTAAAACTCTTAGGACCAAAATGCTCCCCAACCTCTGCACAGTGGAAGCTTGCTGTTTTGATTGGTTAAATACAGAAGATATGTGTTGTTGCAATGCACAAATTTTGCAGTCAAAAATAAATATAGATATACTCTATATAGAAATATAGAGTATAATATAAGAGTATAATTATAAAAACCCAAGTAAACAAACAGATATATGGGCTCCTCCGCCAGGAAATGATAAATGGGTTATAGCTCTATATGTTGATATGAAAGTATGGTTAGATCAATACAGAAATTCTTCCCCAGATATTGAGTTTGGACAATTGATAACAGATAAAAATTGAGAAGGTATTCAAATTAAATGATTCTTTTTACCAGTTTAAAAGGTTGTATCTATCTTAATCTGTGGCGCTAATAAATATGCTATAATACATCATTAATAATAATGATACCTTGTCAATTATGGACTGCATGTGTGATTTGTGAACCAGGTCTCCATATAAGAGAGAGGACCACTGCTCAGGAGAGATTCGAAGGCCAGCCTCCATGGCAATGTGGACAATCTGAGCATCATGTTCTCTCCGAAGCGCCTCATACGTCCGAAACTCCTCCTTCAGCTGCATCAGGGAGGAGTCCTCATCACGCTTAGTCACCTGATGGTAAGGACAGAGCGTGTTGTGAGAAAAAAAGAAAAGTGAGTAACTCACAAAGCTTGAGAAAAGAGGAAACAAAACATTTCTATTTATAATTTGCCTACAGTCAAAAAAAAAACAAAACAAAAAAAAAACAGTCCAAGGCATTTTGAAGTAAATGTCAGATCCTTCACAGATTAGGTTTGATTGTTTGTTGGCGTCCTCAGACTCATAAACTCAAATTCTGATCACATGAAGGGACTCTCCCATACTCAGAATCTGCCCTATGAGTAATCATCATAAGACACCAACATATAACCCTACAAAAAATCAGTTAACGACAACCAAAACATAATTAAATGACTTCTGTGCTTAAGTTGCACTCCTTTGTCCTTTTTTTTCTGTAATCCTGTGAATTAATCTGCCTGCCACTGAGTCTCATTACTGTCTCCGCCCAGCCTGCAAAGCACCAAGGGGCGAATATAGCTGGAGGTTACATCATGAGTGGATAGTTAGCATTTCTGTCCAGGCAGAGATGTCGCTCATCAAATAACAGCTCTAGAAATACACACAGATCAAAGGTCTATCTGGAGGAGCTCTAACTATGATGACACATGAAGTCTCTTCAAATAGTTTTAGTATTTCATGTAATTTAAATGGACCCATTGAAAAAAGAAAATGTTTTTATTTATCCTTTACCTTAAAACAGGAGGCCCTGTAGAGTAGTTGCACCACATGGCCAATGCTTGTTTTGGACGCCTGGGGGAACCGGGCCTCCAGCTTCTGGACCACAAACAAAACCAGCACCTTCCTGGAGAGAGCAGAACCGTCCTCCAGAGCCAGTAAAACCAGCTTCAGCGCATCTTCTTGCATCGCTGAGGAGTAAAGATAGAGGGAGTTTACCCCAGCAAAGGTAAACAAACAGGAAATAGTTCAAAAACATCCAGGTGTCCTCAGACTTTTCAACTCATTCTGTTATCATGATGAGAAACGTGTTCCCAGTCAGAATCTGCCCTATGAGTAATCATCACAGGACACCCGGTACCAAGACCAGCTGACAGGTGGATGAGGTAATGCACAATGAGTAACTCTGGCAACTTTGAAGAGAACTTATCAACACAAAATGTCCTATGACAATACTTTAATTAATATTCACACATTACAAGGTTCAAATTCTATGAGTCATATGCAAACCTGACAGTAAAAAAACACAGTAAATTCATACAAATAAAATAGAAAATGAGAGATAAAAAAGTGATGGAAACGAGAAAATATTCTAATTTGAATAAATCTTTTAAGTGTAAACCATTTTGGCCTTTTCTTTGGTTTTAAAGCTTTTAAAGTGGAAACTTTAGAAAGCTTTTGGGACCCCTGTTAAACAGAAACACAATGCCCATATATGGATGGTGACACGTCATCTTAAACTGCAGAGGGAAACTGCTGACTGCTTGATTTAAAAAAGAAAACGTGGTAATTCTCAGCAAGTTTACTGGCAGATAAAATGAAAAAGAAGTGAGCACTCTTACACTTCCCAGAGATGTTTACTTGGAGGGAAGTGTAAGTAAGCAGAGGAAGAAAACGATTTCTAGTCCTCCACTGAAACAGTTTCTCCAATTGTATAAAATTTGTGTATGTAAACTTAAAAATAATTGAACAAGACAATAAGGTGCCACAAATGGTCAAACGGCCAAATCAAAGCCATTTTGTTCCAAAAACATTTTTCAAACCATCTTCATCGTTAAAACTAAACAGGCATGTCAAAAAAAAATCTTTTGTGTCTGAGCCAAATTATACTTTTTTATACTGACTTCATGTGTATAAATGGTTTTAAGGGATTTAACCATTTAATTACATGTGCTAAGAAACTGAAATATTCACAGACTTACAGGTTTTAAATAGCAAAAGAGATGGTTAGTGCAGTTAACACATCAGTTGTTGAGCATGCCATACCAATATTGGCTTGAGAGTGAGATTTTCATCTATAGTTCATTTTTTTCTTTTGAGTTTTTATGGCACTAGTGGCTCATTTTTTGACAGTAGGCTGACAGGAAATGGGGTATGAGAGAGGGGGAGAGTCATGCGGCAAAGGACCACAGGTCAGTTTTGAACCCAGGTTGCCCACGTCGAGGACTAAGGCCTCCACATATGGGTTGTGGGCACTAACCACTGGTCCTCCTAATTGCCAGTCATTCTGGTGATGTTTACATAAGGCCATCCTACGTGCTCATCCCCAGTTAGCTATCTTTTTTTCTGCACATGCGCACTTTCAGAAATATATGTGTGGTGAGCTATGATTTCAGCCAATCATCGAAGCTCGCCTTTTTCACCATGGTTCTTTGAAAATGCCAGAGGGGCGTAAGAGAAAAAGTGACTACGAAGTTTATGTGAAGAAGAGAAAGGTCTTAGAAGAGAGAAACAAGACAAGACTGGTTTTGGAAGATTCTTTCACATCGTGGTAGAGTCCTGCAACGGGTTGGGTACCCGCGGGTCCCCAACGGGTCACCCGCTAAAATGCTCTTTTGCGGGTGAAAAATACATAAATAAAAATAAATGACTCGGTTGCAAAGTTTCTACTAGACAGGTTAATTTTGGCATGCTATCTGGAGAATCCATTTCACTTCACTGCTATTAAAATGAGGAGAAATGGGCTGGTGCACGCTCTCGCACACATTTAATTGGCGTTCCCTCTAGAGAGCGGGTACAGGGTTGTGCATTTTTAAGGGGAGAGGGCGTTTCCTTTCAAAAATTCGGGGAAATCCTCCCCTATACCTTTAACAGAAGTTATGGGATTTTTGCTTCTTTGTTAGACTAGCAATTCTGACATAGTTTTGGAGCAAGAGTAAAGGTCAGTTTAAAAAATGTCAAAGTGTTCCCCTCTTTTAATAGGATTGGTGTCCAGGCTGCTGTCTAATAGAAAATATGTATTTTTCTTAAAACCTACTCTTTTGTTCAAGTTTTTTTCTGTTGGCAAATTTTTTATTTATTTAAGTAGCAAGTTTCAAGCTCGAACACATTTAAAAAAATGTTGTAAAATTCATTAAGAATAAATAAATTGTTTTTTTTTACAAAAAAAACAAACAGAATCTACAACTGCAAAAATGTTTGCTCATGTCCACAAAGTGTACTGCGAAACACAGACTCACCGGGACCCAGAAACTGACAGCCACGTGCCCTCACTGCTGCCCAGAGATTGGCAGAGAGCTGCTGGGGGTTCTGGTGCTGCAGGATGAGCTCAGTTACAGTCCGTTCCCCCAGAGAGCGGGCAGCCCGAACCACGCGGACACGACCCTCCTCTTCCACCAGCTGGCAGTTCACCAGGGTCACCAGCTTCCTCTGCATGGGTCTGCTGAGCACGCTCGAACTCAGGTTAGCCACACCTGGAGGGAGCATGCGAAAAAACAGTTTAGTATATACCCAATGAAGTATTTCTTCAATTAAAAATATACTAATTTCACAGAGCTCATCTTGAAATCATGACCATTTTGTAAATCAGTCTTAACAACAACATAAGGTCCAAATTATCCATGTAATATAATCAAGCTACTGATTTGTGACTTGGTTTACCACAGTAGTCCTGTTTTCTTATAAAGCTGAATATTTTCAAGGAATCATAAAAGTACAGAGGCTTCTGGCATCATGAGATGTGTGAAAATATGAATGCCAGTTTTTACAAGCAGCCTCCGCAGGCTGAATATGAAGAGATTAATTCTCTACAGCAAATGTCCAAATATGCCAATATTCTTCTCAACCCAAAAATACATCTGAACTCTTGTGTCTTGTTAAAAAACCCACCTCACCAACCCTAACTATGTTTTTTTAATGTCAGGGTTTTTCATAGCAGCATCACAAAGTATTGTTAACTGGGTGCTAAAAAAAAAAAACGGAAAAATCTCAGTCACTTGGTGAACCAAGTTAAGTCGTAGCCTAACAGACATGGAGCTATAGTATAGTTGTAGAGAAATTTGATTCTTAGAAGTTTTATTTTATTGGGGCTGAATATAAAAGCATGCATCATTTTTAAGGTTGGATTTGTAAAAACAATGAAGTGAGCTGTAGAGTTTCCTCTTTACTTCACAAGTTCAACTTTGAATTGATCTTTTACAAATGATCTTAATGGGATCTGTAGAGACAAGGCAAAGTTGTCTTTCAAAGAAAGTTCACATAACGGTACATATTCCGTACCTTTGGCACCACTGATCGGTTTCAAGTAGAGAGCCAGCTCTTCTACACACAATCGGCAGATCTCATAGTGCTCAACATCAGCTGCACTGCTTAGGCTCACAGGCTGAACTTCTGGGACCTTTAACACACACAAAGACAATGCAATTAGATAGTGAAGCATCTCAAAAGAACAAATCTAGAATGAAACGTGCAGGGACTATCTCACCTCTGCTCCAACCAGCTGCAGCAGGGCGCAGTTGACCGGCAGCAGGTCGATGTCTGTGCTGATGGGGGTCTGATCGAAGGGGCAGGCCTTGCGGTGCAGCTTGTGCAAGCACGTCTTGCACACAGTGTGGGAGCAGCCCAGGCTGATCGGCTGGTGGCCACTGCTGTCGAACTCATTGTAGCAGATGGGACAGGACAGGAACTCTGTCCACTGGGCTGCCTGCACCGGCATGCTGCCGCCGTGCTGCTGAGGGAGACCTCACCCGGCTCAGGAAGAGCGCATGTCACGAGCCCCGGCCAGAGTAGCCTTTTGATAGAGCCAACGAGGACGCTGCGGAAAGAAGTAAATCAGATTATAAGCATTTACATTTCAAAAGGTCACTTTTCCATTCTATATCCATGTGTGGTTATTATCTACAATAATTTTGCAACATGCATACATCTAAAGTTTAAAGTTAAGCTCTTTCCTTTTTTTGCATGAATGCTTAAAGAGCAAATGAATCCATCACTCAATCAATCAATCAATCAATCAATCAATCAATCAATCAATCAATCAATCAATCAATCAATCAATCAATCAAGGTTTATCTGTATAGCACTTTACAACAAAACCAGGAAGACCAAAGTTCTTCACTGAAAGATAAAACATTGTATGCACAAAAATACTAAGCATAAATCAGTTTGATAAGTATTAAAAGCAAAGTTTAAAAAAAATTGTCTTTTATCCGGACCTATAGCAAATTAAAAAAAAATACACTCATAATAATTAAACTTTATTGATCTCACAATGGAGAAATTTAATTGTGCATTTAACCCTTACTCTTGGGAAGCCATAAGATGTCATCATGGTGTAATATTCTTACATAGAGAGCATCAAATAACATTCTCAAAGCCCTAACTAACCACTTAGCCACCACTCCCACAACAGACAGAAAGAGCTTGTCTGGGATTTGAACCCAGGACCTCTAGCACCCTAAGCAAGAATCAAACCCAACAAGCCTTCATATCTAAGGTCTTCTCAGAGGAAGTCACTACAACACAAGCAGAAAAGACACAGCTGCTTTCATTATGTACAGAGTTTAAAGTGTAAAGTATAAACATTTCTGTCCAGAATCCAGAGGAAACCATTACCTGCAAGGGAGCTTAACAACAAATGGTTCTGACTAACTTCCAATTTAGAAACCTGTTGGATGAGACACATATTCCTTCACTTTCTGAACACTAAAGCTTCTTTTGTGATATGAATGCTAAATTCCTGCTGAATCAGAACGCCACTGCTTATAGACAGAAGCTAAAAAAGGGAAGACACTCAAGGCTAAAATATGACAAGAATCCTTTTTTTTTTAGAGAAATGCTCGATCCGATGCCACCTGTTCGTGTCAGTTGTTCCCAAACATTTCCAACAACTGTGTGACAGGTGATACGTTTCTACGGTTGTACTGACCTTGGTTGTCATTATCAAAAGTAAGACAAAACAAATTCACCAAACGTACATCATGGGAAAAAACAAAAAAAAAAAAAAAACTAAACAGACTTCTGTAGTTAAATGCAATGAAAAAACGGTCCTGTAATTTAGGCGTCTGGAGAACTAAAGAATTCTGTCTTTTTTGACCAGACTGGAAATGTTAATGAATTTGCAGAAGCTTTCCAAATAAAGCTATTTATTTGATTGTGCAGGACATACTGAGACCCAGCCAAAGAAGGAATCTTTGCATCATCTTTATGGTAGATTCTGTTTAGTACAATCCTCTGCTCTTCCAGACTCATTCTTTTTACTTTCCGGCTTTTCTTTTATCGTCAAAAGACATATTTTACGGAGCAAAAATGAAAGAATGTTGTTAGTATTTAAATACATTATTTGAATTTGGGCAAAACACTGTTAGACCAACTGTATGTCTTTGCTTACTAAACATGCATTTCACTTTACCCTAGTTGAAAAAATTTGAACAAACTGCATAAAATAAATTTGTGAAGATGGTGACGTGGATCCAGAGCAATGCATTTTTTCTTACAGCGTATTGGAAACGGAAATTTTTGGTTAGTGGAAATAATTATTCTTAATTATGCATAACTGTAAAATTTTCACAACATTATTCGGTGCGTTTTTCATTTAAGTTGATGCCTCATTAAGTGTTTATTTATAGTACTTAATAACTACATGACATGTGGGGATTTCACAAGCTTTTTTTGCACATCATTTTCCAATATTACAACTCAGGCATTAAGGGAACTGTATTGTTACAGTATATTACCTTCCTCTGTTGCATTGATAGCTTATTGCATTTTATTGATTAAAGGTCAACTGATTGATGATTTTTTTTAATTTGCTTCCATTGCTGATCTTTGGGTTTCAGGACAGCCGGGTTCCTTTGATACCGATTAATAAACATAACTTAATATTTATCCTAAAGTTTAACCTGAGTTGGACCTGATGCAGATCAATGACCATTTATTAATTACAATATTTGGTTTAATCTTCACAATGTCTGCAGTTCAAAGTATCAGTTTTACTAAAAAGAATCATTAAATATCTTTCTTAATTGACAGATGCATCTGATAGATAAAAGTAGAAATGTGGAAAGTAACATGCGTATCAAGAGTCTAAATAATGTTTAGGTCAGCATTCTTAGTAAATTGTAAATAGTGTAACAAGGATAACAAGGCAGGCATAAAAAGACACCCTGTTATTCTATTAGGGGCAGTGATTAGAGATGCAATGATCCAATATTAATATCTGTATCAGTGGAGATAATGAAGAAAATCGACCCATCCTTTAGGAAAGTTTAACCCTTGATGGGCATCTGTCTTAGATTTCATAAACTTAGTTATTTAATTCCCTTACAGTTGCATATATATGTTTTTAAGGATGAAATTTGTCCTGATAACATATTTTAAGAACAGAGGACCTGTGGAGTGCATCGATTATCTTATAAAGGTGCAAAACGAGACCTTCATTTAGTCACCTCTGCGACCACTTAATATTTTTAACTGTCTTTGGTATAAATGTCTTTCTGTTATTTTATTATGTATCATGGCCTCTTTTTGTTGAACACAAATAGATGCTAAAACTACAGTATGGTATATAGTAAAAATGAAAGGCTTACATTTAATTTTTTTCAACTTATACAACCATGAATAGTGTTTAAATAGCATTTAAGTTTAGTAGCGTTAGAGCTGCCCAACACAGGGGGAATGTAACTGTTATACTAGTAATGCAACTGCTAAGACAATAATTAACCAGTAACTCCATTTTTTAACAGTCAACCTAATTTTTACATCATCATTCATTCTTGAAAAAAATCCATTTCATATATGAGAATGAAGTGAAGTGAAAGTTTAACTATTTGGCTGACAACACAATCAGCTGTCAGAGCATAAAAGCAAGGGATTTGAAATAATAGCCTCCCAAATATTCTATCCCCGAAGTTTAATGTGAATGAAATATTGCTGACGTTTTTTGTGATGTTTACAAAATTGTTTGAGAATGTAGTCATATTTACAATGAGTTCATTGCACTGTTTCACTTTTTAAAAAAACAACAACAACAAGCAATATCAAGTAGATATAAAAGATTTGTTTATTAAGGAAAGCATTTTAGACCAATCTTAGGTTGTTGAGGTATTTTAGTTGTTTTGAAACTCGGATTTCCTTTGAAGCATTTAAATACAGAGTAACAAAAAGTTCTTCAAGCTTAAGAATCAACAGCTAAAAATACCAACTCTAGGTATGAGTTCACAAACATGTGAATTTGCCAATTACTGTTCAAGCAGCAACAATGATTCTGACAAATGTTAATTTCTTTAGTGCAAAGATGTTTTTTAAAATAAATTGCAAACACTGAAGAAAATATGAGGTTTTAATATGTTTCCAGCTTAAGGTATGACTTGCTTGAATTCTAACCAAACTGAAAAATCCATGGATGGATGGATGGACAGACGGACGGACAGACGGATGGACGGATGGAAGGCTGTATGGATGGATGGATGGATGGATGGATGGATGGATGGATGGATGGAAGGCTGGATGGATGGATGGATGGATGGATGGATGGATGGATGGACAGACGGACGGACAGACGGATGGAAGGAAGGAAGGCTGTATGGATGGATGGACAGGCGGGTGGATAGACAGAGGGGTGGAAGGAAGGCTGGATGGACAGATGGACAGATGGGTGGAAGGAAGGCTGGATGGATGGATGGATGGATGGATGGATGGATGGATGGATGGATGGATGGATGGATGGACGGACGGATGGAAGGCTGGATGGAGGGATGGAAGGAAGGAAGGCTGGATGGATGGACAGACAGACGGAAGGACGGATGGATGGATGGATGGATCTCAGTGTGAGCGATTGATACAATTAAGCGTTTTGAGTTAATGGGGAAAAAAAATAGTCTAAATACAAGTGACCTAAAACTTCAGTACCTGCTTAACTTCGACAACATATGCATCAGTCCAGTTATATAACATGCAGAAATACCATTTAAACAGGCTAATGCAAAAAAATCCTGGGTGAATTTTGAGAGCTAAATAACAGCACGTTTTATGGCTGTGAGAGCTATTTCCCTTTTTTTTTAAATCCCCTATTTGTATATATATATATTTTTTTTATCGTTGCACATTTTTAAATCTCTTATTTCATATTCACATCTAGTGTAACTGGATACCGGCCTTCTCCATGTGGTTTCATCCTATAAATAAAAACATTCATTAACACTCCTCAGCTGCCTTTAGGCGCCATCATGAACAGTTGCTCCTGATCCTGCAGGCAGATTGTGAGCAGCACCTGTTGCTTTCATAGTCCCTTACATCTGTTCAAACTCCTCACCAACCCCACGCAGCTGGCGCTTCTCGTGGAGCAGGTGAACAAAAAATAAAAAATAAAAAAATACACGCCAAGCAACCCCCCACCCCAAAAAAATGGCCCCGGTGAGGAAGCCCTAATAGAAACGCACGCGCGGATAATATGAGAGAAAATGAAAGAGGAAAGAGAGGAGCTACAGCAGCACACCTGAAACACAGATAAGACCGGTTTTACCGTTTCATTGCAACGGTGGGATTCCCCTTAGGTCAGTTTTAGTCAAAGACTTTTCCAAAACAGATGAAAATAAACAGCGCATATTACGCATTACGCACGTGCGCCATTGCACTTTAAATGACCATAACGATCACACACACAAAAAAAAAAAAAATGAAAATGCTCTAGTTTTCCTTTGTAGTTCTGCTGCTGTATAATAGCTTGTGATTATTAGTAATGGTGGCACCATATACGCACCTCCTGGACACTTGGCACCGCGCGACGCGAGCGCTGGCTCCTTCACCCGCGTGGACAGCTCCGTTCTGTCCTGGCGCGTCATATTTCCCTTCCAACGAGGACCCCAAAATATATCACCTAAGGTGCAGTACCCCCTGAGCTCACCCTCATGTGACAGTTTCAGCTCAGCAGGAGGGGGGCCTTTAAGGAAAACTGCTGTGGGTGGGGAGTTTTACAGTGAAAGAGGATAGCGCGTGCTCTCTCTTAGGGAGTGGTGAACCCTGGAGGAGGAGGAGGAGGATGGGGTGTTGTTCCCCCCTGCATCTGTTCTCCTTCAGAGAAACAGACATAATCCTGGACCACAATTTGGTCAACTTAAATAAAGAACAAAATCATATGAATCATTTTTTTCAAAGTGGTGCATTTCGCATGAATTTACCTGAGTAAAAATAAAATAAAATGATTCATGAAAACTTTCAGTCTTGTGACATGAAAAGTGGGTGGGTGCAATATACCAGCAGCAGACCACAACTTCCTTATAAAGATCCTCTTTATACTGAGATTATAAAAAAAAAACAGGAACTGACCTATAAGAGCTGCAGTTCATGTTTAGAGGCTGAAGAAAATGAGCATATGGCATTTGCAGTCATTCGGCTGACAATGTTACCGAAATGATAAAAAATGGAAAGAGCTGCTTGTTTGAAGAATTTTAATTTTCTCTTAATCTTTGAAAATGATCCTAAATGTTTGGGGTTTATTTTAAATATGGCTTCAGCTACCAAGAAATAGGCTAGAAAAAAGGGTAACTTTCTCAGGGAAGCTTATTTGGAAACAATAAACTAAAAACAGATTCTCATTATTATTATTGCTGCTCGCTGCTTTACCAATTTGGCAACATATGAGTCATTGCTTAAAGAGATTATATCATGGTGGCTGTAATCTCTAACAGAAAAGTAATATTAGCTATGAAGCACTGTGAAAGAGATTAACGTGAGTAATTATGCCATTGTGATTGCAACATTACATACAGTAATGGTAAACTGGAGTTTGATTTTGCAATTTCCAGTAACAAACTGGGTAACAAACCTGAGTTTGCACATAAACAGGAAGAGGTAAAGCCTTAGCTGTCCTTCTTTTTATGATACTATGCCACTAGTGGTTCTTATCTATTACTCGCTTGACAGTGACGAGCACAGAGAGAGATGGGGATGACATGCAAGCTGAACCCGGAAGTCATTTCCAGATCTATATCCTGTATATAAAGTGAACATGTTCTAATGCTAATCCACACTACACCCTGCCTTCTGCTTTATTTGTATTATGAGGTATCCTCTATACCAGCTCCCAGGTATCACTTTTTTCTGCCATTACCAAAAATATTTAGTGTTTTATCTCCTGTTTGTTGTTAAGTCTTTAATTTAAAATATTTACCGTCAACATGTCCTTCATTCACCCCAAAGCTAATAAAAGGATATCACATTAATATCTGCGCATGATGCAAAAAGCCTCTTTTAACACCTTTGTCAAACTGTAGCTATTCGTTAATATTCTGGGAACCTGAGAAAGACAAGTGCTAGAATGAGGAAATAGGTTGCGCATTTCGAAACTGAAAGAATGGTAATTGAGTAGGTGGAGGTCCTTATGGTTTTACACGTTTTATATAAATACCACACAGTACATTGGTGCCTGGCACTGCTGCCTCCATAGCCAGAATATTTGGGGTTTCAAATCCAAGCAGGTGATTCTCTAGGCATTCTTTTTATCGGGTACTCTGCTTTTCTGTGGTGTTCAAAAAAGTTAGGTTAACCAGTCACTCTACAATGTCATTAAATGTGAGCATAATGTGAGGAGACCCATTAAGGATGCACCATGCCTGTTATCCATTTACCACTATGTAATGCTCCAACCCTACCTATATTACCATCAACAAGATTAACAGGCTATAGAACATGAATGGATAGATAGACATAGGTTAAAATTAGAACTTAATCCCTGTGTGTCCTAAAAAAGCCTGTCAAATCAAATGAAGGATTTCTGTTGACTGGTCTGGACAGGGGGTTGCACCGTGGCACATTTGTTTAACACTCTAACAGAAGTAGCTTCAAGCAGGTTCACATCCCACTTATACAGTTTGCATGTTGTCTTTGGATTCTCTCTATCCTCCTCCCATCAACCCCAAAAAATCCCAATCATGCCAGTTAGGATAGTTAGGGAGGATTTACCTGACTGATGACATTTTTTTTAAAGGAAATATAACCAGAAATGTATGTTTTATTTGTATTGGTCAGGTTCGTTGGAGGTTTAAAGGATCCAAATGCAGAGGCGGAAACTGAAGTGGTTTCTTGCAGATTTAATAATTAAAAAGGTGGCAACAAAAATAACAAAATACAGAAAACCAAAAATTTGAAGTCAGGGAAAATATGCATGAGGATGAAGAAACAACGAGGAACCAGCAAACAGTCACTGAAGAGGAGGGGTATATATGTCAAACAGAACAAAGACTGGGGTAATGAACTGTCCCTAGAAGGGAGCTATGGGAAGAAGACTGACACAAGAGGGCAACAGAGGGTAAACAACTCAAATACAACCAGAAAACACCACAAAAAGGAAATTAAATATATGAGAACTCAAAAAGAAATGTTAAGCAGAGCCAACAAATACAAAACGGTGACAGTATAGGGACTGCAGTTAACGATTATTTTGATAATTGAATATTCAGTCAAACATAGGATAGTCAAAGATTCTTTAAAGGAGAAACTTTTCCACATGTGGAGCTCTGGATAGATCATATTGACAAACAAGAATGTTTTTTAATGTTAAAAGCAAAATATTTATATATATATTTCTTTATTCATATAATTACTGCTCTAAGTGGGATTCTCTGTCAGCTAAAGACATGTTTTAGAGTCTCTACACTCCAGTTAACGAGTGCAGAGACTCTAAATTGACAATTATTTAAATAATCGATGAATCAAGATTAATCTAACTCAGTGTTTCAGCCCTAATATATATCATACATTAAATTAGACTTTATTATTTTTAAAGCAAGGTAAAACAAATGTTGACATATTAGAAGTTGTGTAGTATTTCATTTTGGGACCAAATAAAAACACTACAAATTTTTCATTTCTCAAACATCTTAAAATGAAACTGAAACTAAGTTTTTATATTTTTGCCTAAAGGGTGACCTGTCAAGATTGTACTGAAATGACTCCGGGGGTATGTGCAGCCAGTAGTCAAGGAATGGAAAGTGTGTCATAAAATTTTAACCTCGACTCCATCTTGGCGTTTCTGTAAAGTCAGCACAGCAAAGTGAGAAGACACAGTTACCGGTGAGTAACCCTGTAACAACAGCAGAGACCTGCATCAGGATATGCTGCCAATATTGTTGTAAAAATAAGATTTTATATGGTCAAAAATGGTTTTAAATTACAAAACATACTCTTTATATAAATTCATTTAAAAAAAATTATTAAGCTGTTAATTATACACCCTAAAACAGGCTCAAATTTATATATAAAAATAAACTCAGTAAGACTACTAAACACTATTTTCAACAAGGTTTCCACCCACACAAGCAGGAAATGTCTCAATATATTTCATTTTCATCACCTGTCAGAAGTGTTAAAAAGGGTTTCTATAAAACAAATAATGCACTGCCAATCATAACAAGAGCCTTAAATAGAGATATGAGCCCCTGTATCACTGCACTCTATTAACTGCTCGTTAATGTAAATCTTTAATCAGCCATTTACATGGCAGCAACCCAATGCTGTGTCCAAAAGCACGCCCTAATCGCTTTATAGGGCACTATATAGTGGTTACACAATATCAGGTGATTGTCCGAGCATCTAATGCAGAGATTCCCAATCTGGGGTATGTGTACCCCTAGTGGTCCGCAAGTGCATTGCAATGGGTACAGGAAAATATTTTATCTATTAGGTAATAAAACAAAAAAAGGGTGGGATCTGTTCTGCTTTGTGAGGACCATTTGAAAAATAAACAAGCTTTTATCAACCGAAAAGTAAGTTATTCTTATATGTTTGAGTTGTGAAGAACAGAGTGGATGTAGAGAACAGGCTGCGATCAGCTGTTTTTCACACTGAGCTGTCAGAGCTCATAAAAGCAGCTCAGGTGACTTAATGGAAACAAAGCAAAACTAATTAAGTCAGTCTGAATATAACTTTTGTTTTGTATTTTGTTCCCAATTCATCAAGTTTAAATGTGATTACTTTATAAATACAGGTTTATAATAGGTTTATAGTTTTGTTTTGTTTTTTTCCAATTCCTTAAGAACTTTCAGGCAACATACTTATGTTAATTTTTTTTTATCATTTAGTCTGAAAACGAGAAAATCTCTAGTGAGAATCAGTTCTGCCGGCACAAATGCATTGTTGATGTCAGATTTTAGGGGAGAATGGCCGGACTGTTTACAACTGAGGTATGCAGGAGAGCATCTCTGAACAAACAATACATCGAACTTTGAGGCGGATGGGCTACAAAATTGGACAATATGAAAAAAACCTGGTCTGATGGGTCCCGATTTCTGCTGCGACATTTGGGATGGTATGGCCAGAATTTAGTTTCAACAAAAAAAAAAACATGAATTCATCCTGGCTTGTATAAATGGTTCAGAATGATGGTTTAATGGTGTGGAGGATATTTTCTTAGCTCTCTTTGGGCCCTTAGTACCAATTGAGCATCATGTCAACGCCACAGCTTACCTTATTATTGTTGCTGACCATCTCCATTCCTTTATGACCCAGCTGAAAAATGCACCATGTCATCAAGCAGTTTCTTGGACGTGACAATCAGTTCACTGTACTCAAATGGCCTCCACAGTCACCAGATCTCAATCCAATAGAGCATCTTTAGAATGTAATGGAACGGGAACAGATTAATCTGACAAATTTGCAGCATCTGCATTATGCTGTAAGGTCGATACAGACCGAACTCTTTGAGGAAAGTTTCCAGTAGCTTGTTGAATCTATGCCACAAAGGATTAAGACATTTCTGAAGGCAAAAGATGGTCCAAATTTGACAAACATAACTTTTCACTTTTCAATATCTGGGACCCCAAGGGTGGAAAATGCCACAGGAAAAACTGGTCTGGTGGTGAAAAAGTTTGACATTGTACTCTTATGGAGTTCTCATATGATTTCTGTGCATGCATTATCGTAAGGTACTCCATCTATATCCATAAATCTGAAGTTAACATGACACTCATCATGTCATCTTCAGGTGTCCACCGATCAAAGTGTAACCAAACTTATCCAGGCGGGAGAATGGGAGCAGGCTCTGTCTGCAACAGTGTATCTGTCTCTAGACACCTATTGTTCTCTGTTTACCCATGGACTGGTTCTCTGCTCAGCTCTGTCTTCCAACCTAACAGACCAGAGCAGTGCCAACAAATGTGCAAACTAATCCTGTATTCATCTACCAATGCTCTTTGCACAACCCCTTTCAGCGAATGAAACAAAACAAAAGCCTAAAATACCTTCACTTGACACAGAGAAAGGACTCCAAGCTATTTTCGGGTCGAGAACCAGACTGAAGAGTTGATTCCAGTCTTGGTATTTCATCGATTGAGCACACATTGAAGAAACCAACAAAACTACATCATCTGCAAAAACAATACAGAGACCCTGAGATCCTAAAACTAGACGCCTCTCTCCACGACTATGCCTTGATATGTTGTCTATGATCACAACAAGCAGGGTTAATTTTCCCTAGTCCCGTCTTTCTGGAAACAAACTTGACTTTGTGTAAAGGATGCAAACATAGTTCTTGTACTGGAAATCGTTAGATTTGATAACCCTGTAAACCACCTTAGATATCTCATACTTTCATAATACTCCATAAAAAATTCAATGAAGGGAATCAATCAGAACCCTTATTTAGATTCACAAAATAGAGGTATCATGGCAAACTAAACACTCTTATCAAATGTTTATCCATTGTTCCATAGTTAGCAAAATTAAATTCAGACTGCTTCTCTTGGATTTATGGTTTGGCAGTTGTTTTTAACATCTAAGACACAACCAGTCCTCAAAGGCTATCCTAGATCAACCTTAAAATCAGGCTGCTTCAACTTAGCTGAATCCAACAAACCACAAGGAGGGCTGGAGACAACTGGCCACTACATCCAGGTGTGTTCAGTAAGGGACACATCTAATAGTTGCAGAATACTAGTCCCTGAAGACCTGAGTATTGTGATGACCACAGTTGTCTATCTTTCAGATGTAAATGTCTTTCTAGATTTGTTCATTTTGAAACTGTTTGTGGAGTAAGAGCTTCTTCCGATCCTTCTAAAAAGTCAAAAATATTTGTCATCAGTAAAGACCTTCACCACTTTCAGAAATAAATACCACGGAAAGGCATTTTAATTTCTTCAATCGTCCCACACAGCCACCTACAGTAAACAGCATTTTTTCAATCAGAATCATAGTAAAAACTGGAACGCTGAGGCTTTAACTACCGTCTAATCTGAGTAAGCAAAGCACATCAAGACTGAAAGCTCACATCTATCCACATCTACAACCACACACACAAAAAAACAGATTGGCTGAGGGTAAAAAAAGATTTACCCTGATGTAAATATCAAGAGTTTGAGCAGTTTAGGTGGCAACAGGATGTAAACAATAGTAAAAAAGTTACAGTTTAACACAAATTGGTGCTCATGTGACTCAGAAAATCAACCACTCTAATGGCAAATTCACTAGTCTACATTTTATCTGCTGTTTTTCTTTTTATGTTTTCTTGCTTGTTTTTAACTGTGGAACAATGTTGCTTTGCACATATAAAAACCACAAATTAATGATTTAAAACCTATTTTGCAGGGCATATGTCTGCATATGTTGATGATCATGTGTAACAGTGTCAAAATACGAGGTTGCTTTTATGCAGCTGCGGATCAGCTGGTTATTCAGTAACCTGTAACCTGGTAGGCTGCAGCAAAATTTAACTTTATGATGAGGTTGCTCAATTTCACGCTCCTGTTTGTTATTAAATTGTTCATTCTGGGAGCAGAGGGGTTGTTGTTTGGTGTATTTTATAGTTTGTTCTAAGCATTGGGAAGCTGCAGTTTATATATCCCCATCCCCAACTCTTCTATAGTTTCATGTTGCATTCACATTTTGAATTAATTCACTAAATATATATTAATTGGGGGGAAAAAACTCCCCCAGCACCAGTTGAGAAAATGTGCTGCAGGTGTTTTGCCTTAAACCTAATTTCAAAACACCCATCATGATCAACAAGAGAAAGTGGCGCTCAGTTTTGCGAGTCACTTACCTCACTCAAACCAATGCATCAGAGTAAACATTTCCTGGACAACCACATACATCAAAGATCTTCATCAGTTGCAAAAAAAACAAACAAAAAACAGCTGCAGCAAATGGATGCCTCCTTATTTTGCAACCATATCAGCGCGTCTCCTCCACGCAGGCGTCCAATCTGCTCCGTGTTTGTCTCTGTGCGTGACAGGTACTAGGATCCACACTCTGCTTCACAAACCAACGCTGAGAGGAGAGGATGGTATCGCTCCGCCTGTGATGATGGAGCCAGAGCTGCGTTTCAGACGCTCCACCAGCAGCAGCATCGGGCCGCACTGGTTCGCTGCTGCGTCGTTACGCATCATTCCATCCCTGCGCCTCGGGGAACAGACGCTTGTTTGTGCTCCCAATACTGATAGATGATGGTGCGTAACTGTCGGAGGGGCACTATTTTTGATGTGATGAGAAAGGATAAAATAGATGCACAGGGGCAAAGCCGGAACAAGCCGCTTTTCGAGGCGTGGGCTCGCTGGGTTTTAAAGAAACAGGCCGACGAGAGGCAGGAACAGCAGCAGCATGAGAAGTGGGAGGGGTGGAGGGGATGCGCTTTGACAAGTGTGTGTGTGGGTGAGCGTGGGTGTGTGTGTGCCTCGAGGAGGAAGTTCAACACGCCATTAAACTCTGCATGCTTTTTGTGCAGAAAGCTGTTCAGGGAAATAAATAGGCGGAAGAGAATGAATGATTCATTTAGATCTATGGCTCACTGCCCAGGGCGGCATACTGCAGGGGGGTGACACAAGTCATGGGGACTAAATGTGAACATTTTCCTATATTAAAGGCATATTTATTCGTTTTTTTTCCTTTGCTTTTTGGTGTGGGTTTATTAACTTTGTTATTAACTGTTAACTATAAATTCAAATCTAAAATATCTTAAAAAAAAAAAAAACATTAAAAGCTGCTGCATACATCTTTGGAACGCCGTTTTTTTTTTTTTATTTGGCCCTTGATTTTACTTTATTACATCATGTTCTACTCACCTATATACGTCTTGTGTCATTTGGAGCTGTTCTGAAGATATTCCGTTTTGTTATATCCAAGTAACGTCTTCCTAGTCTTCCTATGGGCAACGAGTTGAAGGCACAAACTAAACTGTTCATAATTTATTCTTTATGGTACGCCAGCATTCATAACATGTAGGCAAATCACTGTCCCCCAGACA
Organism: Cyprinodon variegatus; assembly: GCF_000732505.1. Classification (NCBI taxonomy): domain Eukaryota; kingdom Metazoa; phylum Chordata; class Actinopteri; order Cyprinodontiformes; family Cyprinodontidae; genus Cyprinodon; species Cyprinodon variegatus. The sequence continues at coordinate 291,336 of NW_015150680.1, read as the reverse complement.
TCTGCAGTTATATTTTTTATATTTATATCTTTTAAAAACAAAGTGGTGCATGTATGACGTCATCCACATGCTGGACTGGAGTCGTAACAGGAAGCCCGGGCCACAGGCGGCTACGCTCTACCCCTTCTATTCATTCAGCAAGCTAATCTGAATCGTTAAATTCCATTTCAAGAGTGAGATGATCTGTGGTAGTAGCACTAGATATCTTCCAGGCATGTGAGTAAACTGTAGCAGCAGTTCAGCAGACAGGAAGAATGAACGGTAGCCGGCGCGCACAGATTATGTCATACACACTCCGCTTTGTCTTTAAAAGATATAAATATAAAAAATATAACCGCGGATGTCTGGAGGACAGTGATTTGCCTACATGTTATGAATGCTGGCGTACCATAAAGAATAAATTATGAACAGTTTAGTTTGTGCCTTCAACTCGTTGCTCAAAGGAAAGATGCTACTTGGATATAACCGACCGGAATATCTGCAGAACGGCTCGAAATTACAAAAAACTCATATGGGTGAGTAGAACACTATGTAATAACGTAAAATCAAGGGACCAATGTAAAAAAAAAAAGCATTTTCCTTTAAATCAATATATCCAATGCAACTCGCTGAGGTTATGCCACTAAAGATGAAGCAAGTTCATTTAGAACTTGCTTTCTTTGAGTTTGAGGTCTGTGGTAATGGTGTAACAACACAAAAATAGGCCCATAAGCAACATTATGTGGGTGGGCCCCATATGAAGTACAACACCTGATAAAGGTTCAGTTTAGGGCGACAGTTCCATAAATCGGCCAAGAAGATACAATTATGAAATTCCCTGTAGAATATGATCACAAATCACAATTCATTGGTGACAGCGCACCACCACATGTTATTCATTTCACGGAGAAGCTTATCTACTCTCTGGATTACCCATAATTCCAAGTTGTAGTGTAAAAACTAAAATACTCAAATACATCGTGCTTTTAAGATCTTTATTGCGGTTTGAAACATATTTTATGAGTGTATTTTTTTACCAACCATCTAATGAACTATACACAGTTTTTAACATAGTAATTAAAAATACCACTGTCTGCTTTGCTATTGGTGTCGTGTTATAAACGCTCACCATCATGTTGAAATCTGGTATGTGTTGGGGTATAAATACGGTCCGGTGCGGTTAACCACTTCAGTATCAGGTGGGTTGAAAATTATTTTTTTTGCACCATTACATCTACTAAGAGACGTCCTAGTCTACGATTGCGTAGGGAGCCTCCCAGGTGTCAGTGATGGGGCCCCTAAGAGGCCATGGGCCCGTAAGCAACTGATGTCTCTGCTTACCCATATTTACGCCATTGGTCTGTGGACTTTATGTGGACCATATAACTTTTTTTTTAATTGCTTTTACTTACTGTAACCATATTAATTGATTTTCTTTTGTTTACCACACGTCATATATGCCCTAAAAGGTGTTATATAAAGATAAAGTTTATTTATAATGGTGATAATGATACATTTTTATTTTAAACACACTCTAGATTTGACATCACAGCTCAAAGTCCCAGTATACCATTATATTTGTCAGAATGTCCATTATGAATGTGCATTCCAAACCAGAACCAGATTCTTCATCTGAATTAATTAAATTGTAGCCCGTGTTCCTAGCTCCTATACCTTCATCTTCGGGGGGTAAACATAAAAAAAAAATATCCAGGGTAAGGAAGGAACTACAGGCTGCTGTGCTGAACAGGGCAGCCTTCAGCCCTCCAGATGGGTGATGTTTGTCAAATTTGCACTACAGCCTTTAAAAAAATAAAACTACAAACCTAAAACAAAAGGTACTCAAATGTGGCAAATAGCTGAAGCTCTCCATTATAAAACCCAGAACATATGAAGGTGTGCATTTGCCACACAGTGGACATATTAAGGCTGTGCTGTGCCTATTTATCATTGTCAACAATGGGTGGTGAGGTTGCTCGAGGACCCAGATGCGGAGTCGAGTGAAGCAGAGATGAGTTCTGAGAGGTTTAATTGTAGACCAAAGGTATTAGAGGCAAAAATCAGAAATCCAACCTAAAGTATTAAACAAACCAAGATCATGGAGATATCAGGGGAAAAACGAGTCTGAGGAGCTGGGGAGAGACGAGCAAAGTAGACAATACAGCAACGAGAAGGAACCAGCACTGAGTGACTGCAGAGGTGGAGTATTTAAGGAGAACCAAACAAAGGACGGACTAACGCGCTGAATGAGGAGCAGTTGTGGGTGGAACTGGCAAGAGGGAATCCAAGGGGAAAGAAAACAATCACAAGGGGGCAACAGAGATGAACCAAAGAATGCTAGAATATCATGGAAAATAAAAACAACTGATAACAGAAAACTGAAAACTCACACACAACAAATGAGAACCATAACAATCATGCAAAGAACTGTGGGAAAGCATGGTGATCAACTTAACATGGAGGCTCACATTGAAAGGACCCAGAGTGTATCCAAGGCATCAGCAAACCAATTAGTTTGCTAAAACCTCTAAACTACAATGGTTCTCTGGCCCTTTGGGACACTTGAGTCGGTATAGACGTGAAATTTACAAACTTATGAGCAAAAAATCTGTTTTACTGAAACAAAAGGAGCCTTCAGTTGACTAATTTTATGCTGTTTTTTTTTATATGAACTGTTGAGCTTTAGAAACCCAAACAGAATTTTGCCAAAACAAAGAAAAGAAAAAAAAAACATTTATTCAAGAAAATGATTTAATTGTCTCTGAAATGTATCTGTACTATTGGCTCGTATTGAATTTTTAGGAAATAATTTTTTGATATATCAATTTTGTAAAAGACTTTGATATGACATATGTTGTAATTTGATTTATCATATTTAATTTATTTGCTAATTTAATAATGACCTTGTAGATTATAAATCTCCTCTATCTCCATTCATTTTCAAAACTTGCTTGATTTCCTATGGGTGCATAAGAAAAATGTGCCATTGTTTATCAGCTCAGAAGCCAGCTATATTTGGTCAGTGTCTGTGAGGACCATCGCAGAGACACAAGATCACAGTCATTCACATGATTCTGCGCTTCATCTGGCACAGGGTGTTTTCAATCTCTAGATTATTCAGTGAAATCTAAGGACTATCAAGGGATTGTAGAGAGAAATGTGCTGCCCAGTGTCTGAAAGCTTGATCTCAGTTGCAGGTCATGTGCTCTGCAACAGGATAATGACCTTTGCATGTGCAAAATAGAGTAGCAGATGCAGATTTTTTCTTACACATGTGCTTAAATAAATATTTAGATCTTGTTCTGATGACCAAACTGTGAAAGCCTAAAGGCAGAGGATATGCACATTTACTTAGCACCAGTAAAGCCATTTATCTTTCCTGAATATGACTGCGCCCTCAATTTTGTGTCTTTTTTTTTTTTTGCACATCTGAAAGTCAGTTGCAATCTCACACACAAAACAAAAAATCAAAAGTTTTTGTGGCCACAAGGTAGGTGTTGGTATGTTAACAGGACAGCAACAGCCATGCACGTGTGAACATATCTGGGGCCATTTTCATAAAGTAGGTTTAACAAACTCAGACTCAAATCCTCAACTCTGAATTGATCTAGCCTAAGGTTGTAAACTCTGAGTTTTCGGTTTCAAAAAGGCTGCTGTGAGTTAGTTTAATCAACTCTGAGTATGTTCCCTAGGAGTCTTTATCACTGGAGGACCAATTTGATGAGTCACCATGACAACAGGCACCAGGAAGTACGAATTTAACACCACTGGAGATAGATTTTAATGCAGAATGGAGAAAAAAAAATTGAGAAAGGATTTAAAAGAAGGAGCAACAGATTCAGTTTGAGTCAATGTGCAAGAAATGTTTACATATTCCAAATGGCTGTTTTGATATTTATCAACTTGACTTAATATGCATTTAATATACCTGAAATACATTCCTTTCTATTCAAAATACTACAAATTATGACCAGTAACAGTAGGAATATGGAAATCTGATATAAATTTTTGGACATTGTTTATTTTAGATATGAAGCCTGTTGTAACCATGTTAACATTACGGGGGGTAGAGTACAGGTACAATGGTAGTGCATCAATGTATCTATTTTGTATCTATAATGCATCTTCTCATGTGGTTCCTCCTCATTTTATTCTGTCTTCCATTAGACAGTAAATACTTAGTGGCGTTGTGACTTTGCAGTTGTTTTCTATAATGCTGTTTTCACACATCAGTGTTCACTCACTGATTTCAAGTTCTGTTAAATACATGTTAAAAACATCTGTAATGCTGCAAATATGAAGAGGGATTGGGTCGTGTATGTATGTGATGGATTGTGAGGTGAAATAGTAGTGATCATCAAGATAACAATATGAAAGATATCTATATGCAGTCTGAGAACCATCTCCTTATAAATATCTCATTCTCTGTGAATTAATGCTGCTCATACTTTAATTGGAGCCTCGTCAAAAGGACATGCCATGTTTTTAACATCTAATGGAATGATGATGACCTATGAAATGGTTCTTTGCACAAAACTACAAGAAAGATTTCCTGACTAAATAAGGAAATAAAACAACTTGATTTACTCTAAATAGGGTGGAGACAGAGGACACTAAGTTTATCTAGGAAAACCTGCTGCTGACCAGGTGAGCTCTGGGGAGAATGTTACCACGGTAACAGAAACAGAGGTTGAGGAAACCGTCTTTGCAAAATGGAAAATCAGTTTCCCTGATTTCAGATTTTTAAGTTTTCAGAAAACATGCTTTGTGGAATCTGGATTGTAAGAAATAACAATAGTAGAATCATATTAGAGGTAAAAAGAGAAGTTTGCATAAGCTGGTGTAAACACTCTATATTCAATTAATCTGAAATGAAATACATCATGACTGAACTTAAGTATTGTGGCATTTTTACAACATAAAATAAATAAATAACCACCAGAAAACATTCATCAGAGTCTATACTCCCACAAACTGCCACTCTGGGTCTCTGAGCAGGACCCTTAACCCCCGATTGCTCCCACAATGGCAGCCCACTGCACCCCAACGGGATGGATAAAATGCAGAGGTAAATTTCTCCAATGTGAGATCAATAAAGTTCAGTTATTATTATTATTATATAAGGTTTTATCCTTTTCTCTCATTTAGTGTAGTTTTACAAGCCTTGCATAAGGCACAGTTATGTTTTAATATACTATCATGGTTCTATCTTGTTTTGCAAGATTTTTCAAGCATATTTGGTGAAGGTACTTCTGCTATTTAAAGTGTTATCTGGCTGTAAATTTAACTTTGTCTCATTCTCTGCTGGTGGGGCGTAAGGAGTAGACAAAGACATGTTTTTGAAGGTTTTATATTTTATCAGTTATTTTGAACTTTTGCTATTTTCATCTTAGGCTTTTGTTTGTAGCACTTTCAGGCACTTATATAGGGTACTATTACGAATAATATTTACCATTTTTACTGCTGCTTTTTTGTGACTATTATTTTTACCTTCCTCTCTATGGCTTAGAACATGTCTAATGTTTTGCCTATGCAATCTTGTTAGATCACAACAATCAGGTCCTATTTTTGTCCATTACAAATTACCTCCATGTCCATAACGAGATATTTTTATTAAGCAATTTGTGTTTTATTCAGGATAATCAAAGAGAGAGTCATTATACATATTCATACCACATTTTTCATTTTTTTTTCCATAAGAAAAAATAAAAATTGTGGATCCTTTCTCTCCCTTTTACAATTACGTATTCTTCCCTCTTGATCTAGCGCATAAAATTAAGATAAAATACAGTTAAGTTTGTGTTTAGCATCTCACTGTTCTGCAAGACTGTCTATCAGCATTTTCACATTATTTGCTCATAATAGACATGGCTGATCCCATAGATAAATTTGCTGCTTTGACCTGCTAAGCTCTGTTCTTATTGTTGTGCATGAAAACAACTGACCCACTCCAGGGGGAGGCTGCAGGACCTGAAATCACAGGAACAACCAGATAATTAAAACAGTCTCAGTCTCACAATAAAATGCATTGCCACTTGGCTTCATGAATCCAGAGACCTGTAAAAATAAGAGAACTAAAAAGTAAACAAGGATGTTCCTGGGTCAGGATAACAAAACTAAAAAAAAGACATTAAAAGGAAGGCAGAAGGTCAGAGATAATGCAAACCCTCTTAGATGTTCAATTACATCCAGCATAAAGAAGACAATTTCAAAGCCCTTATAAACAGTCAAGGTGAAATAAACAACTTCCCCTCTCTGTTCCTATAATGTAATCTGCAAATAAGCGATAAACACGATATTTTACATGTGTTGTTATATTTTATAAACATACAATAACTCTTTGGCTTGTGCAACAACCTGGATATTACTTGAACTGGTCCTTCTGTGATCATTTAGTCCTGGGGCTGTACTGTATGCCAGGGCAGTAGTTAGGCCCTCATGCAGAGGTGGACTTTTCTGAATGGAGCATGCATGTCTTATCTTATTAATTTATTTTTCATGTGTTATTTTGATCTTTACACGTGTATTGATTTATTTTCCCTTGAAAAGTTAAAAGAAGAATTATGATTAACAAAATAAACTTTAGCATTAAATAATGACTCAGTTACTTGCTTATTTGAAGAAATGCCCAGTTATTGTCAAACAAACCAAATCTGTTCATTTGTTTAAACTGATTCATTAACCTTTATTTCTGTGTTTTTTTTTCTGCTACCCTTTCTGGAGTGAACCCCACTTATTGCCTATTGACCGGGGAAAGGTTAAGTTTCATGCTTGTTTGGCCAGTGTTTTCCCTGTCCAACCAGTCCAGGAAGTTCAGACCTGCCTCTTCTCAAGGATAGACTATTGGAGGCTAAATTAAAATGAATTGTCACTATTCAAAAACTCACATATTTTTATCTTATATTAGTAGTAATTAATTTTTGCCTCCTCTGAACCTGCGGTGGCATATAAATTAACCATGCAATGAAGTTCCGATGGTAATAATTTAAAATACGTAACATCCTGATAACCTGCCATGAAACTTTTTAAAGAGACATTTAAAACTCTTTAGTTAGTTCTCTTATTTATGTTCCAGTTCTTGTTTTTGTTTGGTTCACAATAACTTGATTTAAATTTTGGAAATACAAATTAATTATTTTTACTCCCTAAACTAAACATGAAAACTATATCTGAAGATCTATGTAGATTTCCTCTTGCAGGACTGAGCTATTAAAAGAAAGGTGCACAATACAACAATTTTCTATGTTTTTTCATTTGGGTTGTCTAAAATAAAATTTTAACCTGTACTTAGATTTAAGCTTTATTAGAATGTGAGACAATCTTCTCTGAGAAACCAGATCACTTCAAGTGTCTAAAGTTGTTTAAATTAAACCCTTTCATATAAAAAAAATATTAAAAGGGAAAGAAAAATTATAACATACTGTATTTTATTAGTACAACATTCATAAATAGATGTTGTGCAATTTGCAATGGAATTTCTGAATTTCAGTGTAAAATGTGTCATTACAATAAGTGTGATGTTCAGAAATATCAAGCAGGAAGACAATGAATGGTAGTTTAACCCACAACACAGAGTAATAGATAAAACCTTAAAGAATATGAGGCTCTCACTTCAGTTTTAATATTTGGAAGCATGTTAATTACTACCTTCACTTTATTGTTATTGTTCTTAATCATTACTGTAAACCATTCCAGTTTTCTGAAATGGAGATAGAAGTCAGGAAAGCTGCCATAAACAAGTTCACTTGAATCCTAAATTGTTCTTCCAGCTCATGCATTAGACCAGTTTCATTATTTCTCTCAGTCTTTAGGCCTCTGAAACCTGATTTCTCCTTTCTTTTATAGTATACTTGCATCCTGTGTGCAGGTGGTGGTGTTCTTGCAAGGAAACCTTTTGGATGAATGTTTCATGGCACAGCGGGCACCTGAAGGGTTTGACGTCGGGGTGAACGCGTACGTGGCGGGTCAGTTTGCTCCTCTGTGAAAAGCCCTCTCCACAGACCAAACAGGAATACTGTCTGTGTTCCTTCAGGTGGTCCGTGTAGTTCTCCAGGTATTGGAAGATTTTATCACACTTCCTGCAGAGGTACGGCCTCTGGACTTGGACAGTGCGTGAAGAGGCCTCTACTAAATCTTCGGCAGTCTTTGTTGAGTGTTCTCTTGAAAGGGACGATATTTTGAAATCTATCGGATTTCCACCATGTTCCTGTTGGGTTTTGAGTGCATGGTTGTTTTTATCTTGTTTATCCTCCTGCTCTTGCTGTATCTGGGAGATATCCCCCACAGTATGATCCACAGTACCGCTAATCTCAAAAGCTGGGACGGAAATGAAGTCTTGGAAAACTTCATCCTTGTGTGCTATTGTGTTTCCAACACTTTCTTCTGACTTCAAGGTGTTAAGATCTAATTTTTGATCCTCTGAGGACTCCGTTGTAGCTTTTACAAACTTCCTGTTCTCAATGGTCTCTGTAATATTCTTACTGTCCACCTCAGATTCTTGGCTGACCCCATGCATTGCCTGAATAAGAACCGCTCCCTCTTCCTTTCCATTATCTTTCTGGATGCTGGTGCAGGGCTGGACCACATCCTTTTCCCTCTGGTTTTCCAAAGTGGAGCATAGCCAGCTTCTTTTAAGCTGATAGTTTTCAGTTTCCTTGAAGCATCTCGTAGGTTTATCCAAAAATATGTTGGGTTTAAGGTACTGTGACAGAGCTTGAGTGCATTTATCCATCACCTCGTTCATCTGGAAAACGCTGGCTGCAGTCAGGTAGCTGAGCAGCTCTGCCAGAGGTACCTGTGTAGTAAAAAAAAAAAAAAAAAAAATCAGATTTCATTCCATAAACATTAACACAGGATGATCAAATTTTGGGAAGCTTGCCTGTTCCTACTGAAGAAAAGTCTTCAACAGCATGATACTGCCTCCACCGTACTTCATAATTGGATTTTTATTTTTGGAGCTCAATTAGCAAAAATAGACAATCTAACGTAGTGGTTCCCAAATTTTCTTTTGCTGGCCCTCCTTTGATTTACAAAAACATTTTCATAACCAACTTCAATTTTCCCAACAATCTTAGGAACTTTAACAAACAAAAGTCAACTGCAGTAAATTGTAATTAAATAAACTGCAATTCTAATAAAATCGCAAACTATCAATTATACAGAATATTATTTTCTATTTAACTGTTTATTTTACTGTCCAACAAAATTTAACATTGCAATAAATGCATCTTTAAGTAAAAATGCATCTAAAAATGGATCATTTATTATATTCATTTCTACCAGTTCCCCCCTCTGGGAAACTGAGCTAATCTGAAGTGAGAACGTTCCATTACACCACTGTGACAGTGTTAAAGTCACACAGAAAAGGCTTCCTTCAGGTTATTACTGCTAATATTGCTTCCTTGTTACATCACCTCAAGGAGTCCAGTGTAGCAGGACAGCAGGAGCCTCTTGGCGACTCTCACACTGGGAACTGCAGCCACTATCATCTCTCCCTGGTCCTCATGGAGTAGGAACTGATCACGGAGGAAGTCAGAGGATGCTGCAAGTACCACCCTGTGGCCGTGGAAGTGCACAGACAGACCAGCAGAGGAATCTGGGCTCCTGAGGATGAGTGTGATATCACAGAAGCGATGCTGTTCTCTCAGAGTTCTCATTTTGTTCAGGACAGAGTCCCCATGGCTGGGCAGAGTGAAGTGCAGAGTGTCCAAGGAGTCTGGCATAATTATCTTCCTTTGACCAGAAATAACAGTTAGATCCCAGCTTTATTACTGTTAAAAGATTCTCTGTTGAGAGTCAAACATTTCTGTGCCATTTAAACTGCTCATACACTGCAAAAAATGGAAATCTAAATAAGTATTTTTTTTTTATTAAAATAAGTGCATTTTTTATGGAGCAAGCAAGTGAGACACTTTGCCAATGAAGAACAAGACAATTTACATTTAAATCAATAAAAAACAATTACTTTGTCTTATTTCAGCATATTATCTAATTACTTTATTATAAGAGTAAAAATGCTTATTCCATTGGCAAATCATCTTATTCACCTACTCAAATTAAGGGTAAATACAATTAATTTAATATTTCTCTAGATCATTTTTGTAGTGGATGTGCATTTTTTTTTTACAGAGCCTTGCAAAAGTATTTCCAAACATTGAGATTCTTAACATTTAGATGGATTGCTACAAAAACCTCTGTATACTGAACAAATAACATTGAACTAGTCCAATAAATCAATCGACTGTGCTGACAAAGGTAACCGTAAATTGGACTGAAGCGAAAACACTGATGTGCTTTACAGGTGCAGATGGTGAAGCAGCAGTTTATCGACAGCAGAGGCTGAACGTACTCTTTAGAAGGGCCAGCTCTGTCCTATGGTTTGCTTTTGGAAAGAGACAGAAGGGATGTAGCAAAGAATATCCCTGTTGGTTATTGTCTGCTGTAGTAGAGAGATCAAACTAAGTAAGTGTTTTTACATTCATGCTAATATTTTTGCAGTGTTTCCATTTTTTTATGCAAATGACTAGTTGTTGTTTTTTTTTTTTATCCGGTATGGCTTTTGGGTTTAAGACATCCGACTATGTTATGCACTAATCTATATGTAATGTTGCTTGTTTTCTTACTTTACACTCTATCCTAATGTTTTATTCTATTTTTTTTTCATTCAGACTTTGTATAAATATATTTCATTCTTACTTTTTTCTTTTTTTTGTTTGAAGCTATTTGCTTCCATTTGCATTTTGTATGTTTTTCGACATTCTGTTTGTGTTTGGTTTGGATTTCCTATGACCTCTGTTGGCTATAACAGGTTTTCCTGATATATTTATCACTCTACTCTGACCAGCTTCATTGCTGAAGAAAAAAGCTTCCCTGCATCTTCATGCTGCCACCTACATACTGTATTTATGTTGTATTTTAGGTTTCAGCCAAATTATACCTGTTTGCATTGGTCTCAGTATGTCACACTTTAAACAGGAATACAGCTTTCCCCTTTCCACCCTTTAATGAAGGCTAGGTTTGTAAAAGGATTTTCTTTCAGTAATGTTTCTCTGACTGTGGATCAGTGCAGCTCCTCCAGAGTTGCCAAGGGCCTCTTGGCTGCATTTCTGGCTAATTTTCTGCTCAAGACGACTTTCAGTTGAGGTAATTTCTTGCAGATTGCTGTTATTTGCTGAGGGGGGCTAAATAAAAGCGCATTTTTAGAATTGTATTTATACAAAATATTGAAAAACATGTTGAATTTTCTTTTCTCACCAAAATGATGCTCTACTTTGTGTCCCGTTACCATATAACTAGGCAAAATGTGACAAAGCATTTTTATTTTAAAGTGCTTAATTGAAAGTTGTTAAATATTAAACCTGACATAATATAGGAGGAATGCATTATAAAATAATCAGTCACATGCATAAAAAAGCAGCCCCACCTTAATCTGCAGGATGGTCCAGAGACTGTAGGCTACGTCACAAAATGACAATTTTAAAACTATGCAAATAAAAAGAAGTCAGTGACTTTCAGCTGCCTATTTATTTGGTTTTGTGCATTTTAAAAGTTGCTAATGCAGAGGAAGGAGAACTAGTATCCACACCCTAACCTTCGGATGCATCTGCTCTGTAGGGCTGATGCAGAAATATTGAGCAAATCTGGATTCCTTAACCGTTTCATTGCATTTGCTCTAGCCTACTGTGCAATACCCAGAATTTACCACATGGTGGTGGTGTTGATCTGTTTACATACGTTCCACATTACATTTAAGCTGTAACTCGCACTTGAAAATCAAAAAACCTTGTTGAACTGTTGTAAATTAATCTTAATAACAAACAAAACGATACACACTACAAGTAAATGACGTCATGAATTGATCAAGAAGACTGGTTTGCCTACATTATAGAGCAAACAGTTACTCAAGCATAAGTTGTCTATTATTCTTTTGTTTCAAATAACATAAAAAACATAACATACAGTAATTACACCATATAAATATATATGTATATATATATATATATATATATATGTATCAGCAGACTAGGCAGGTGGAAAATCTAATTTAACCAATAAACCTTGAGAGCAAAAAAAGAACAAAGTGTGTGTCTCTCAGGTGAAACAAGCTTTCTGTCATTAGATTAAGTTACGAACAGTGGTATTTATTCATATCTTTACTTAAGTAAAAATGAAACGTACGAGGAAAATATCTTATGAGTGCCATATCCACCCCCTGCAGGACTCTGTGATGCTGCATCCATGGCTGCTATCAGGGTCATTTGGTTATGTGGATGTATACGTCTCACCTCCAGGAAGAGGAAAAACTCCTCAGTTGGATTTAGGAATGGAAAGTGTTGAGGGAGATACTCCACAACATCCTGCCATGTGCTGCAAACCACTCCCAGACCACAGCAGAGTGGTGGAAGCGTACATTTTCCAAACTACTAAATACTCTGTCAGATGGTCACCAGACTCCTCCCTTTCACTCAAGAACAACTATACAGTATGCAATGTAAATATAGTGATTGTTACATGTGTGAAACTGTAATGATGTGAAGTGCATAGCAAAACAAAAGTACAGTAAAGCACTAAACAGTGGAAAGCATGTGTACAAGTTTTACCTGCAAACTGGTGACTGAGCCCTTTTACTTGCTTACTATTTGCTAAGCGGTACATTATGCAATTGTTTTATGTACATTTTTTTCCATCTGAGGACTCGGTCAAGTGTAAAAAGTTCATGGCTTATAAAATGACCCTCACCAGCTCTTTCTATATCTCACAGTCTTTGTGCAATGTTTGCAAGCACAGTTGCACAAATGCTTTCCTCTCCCTGCTGAGTCAGAGGGCGGGGGCTCTTTCACCTCATCTGTTTTTTTTTTTTACCTGATTTGAGGTGCAGAAAAAAAGGTAAACATGCAACATTTTGGCAGTACTGTAATACAATGCACTTTTCTTTACTATTACAATATTGTACACTCTGCCACACCGAATCTGAGCAGCAGTTATTGTAATTTGTAGGTCTACATGTTAAAGGTTACAAGGTTATGTCCCAATGTAAGTGCCTTGTATGACTATGATAGTGCAGATCATATTTTTATGCGTTACATAAACAATAATAACCTCCTGTTCTTGCGATGAAATGTCTGAACTCATCCATTATCAGGCCATGGTTTACTAAATGATCCATAAGTGTTGCTTGGATTTAATCATGACTATGTCACCTCCAAGCATCTTCGCCCCTCTTCAACAAGAACAACCTTCTATGTATTTCCATTCTGTAGATACGTTATGCACCTCGTTCTGATTCTCTCTGTTGGTTTATGCGTAACTGTAAAAGTTGGGGTTGATGAATGAATTGGTGAGTCAAGGTTAAGAAGAGGCTTGTCAGTAGTTGCAAATAAGAGTTCACACACCTCTTTTTATCAGTATAATAAAAGGTTAATTTGAGAAAATGTATTCACGGACATTTTCAGATAAACACTATAAGAATATTTTCAATATCGACGTACAAAATGTTCAACAGTTTTGTGTCCAGTGATGCAATGAAATGAAGATGTTGAAATTTGTTGTGTAAAAATTGACTATTCAGCCTCTATAAGTATAGTTTGTTTTCGACAGACCTGATAAAAGCAAGTTAATAGTGAAGGTGGACGTCATCATTTTGCAGTTACCTGTATTCAATCGACTTCTTCATGTGCAAACATGAACAGGAAACACTAGGTTGCGCCCAAAAAGCTAAATGTTGTGAAGGTTGCACTAACTCTTGTGCAAAGTTTAATTCTGCAGTTAGAAATGCAGAAAAAAAGAAAAGCAGCTGAGAAAACCTTATCATTTTGTTATTGTGATAAACGTACTTTAGTGGGTGTTTTTTTCTCCTGTCTCAGAGGTGATATCTTACATTTTTTCACGTCAGAGTAAGCATGGTGTCTCTGTTAGATATCATTTTGTGTGAAAGTCTGGTTAAATCATTTATATACACAAACATATATATATACATACACATATATATATATATATATACATACATATACATACATACATATATATATATATACATATATATACATATACATATATGTACATACATATATATATACATATATACATACATATATATA